>NW_009931551.1:66541-95087 GCF_000696875.1 Nestor notabilis | reverse complement strand
GAAAGAGTGACCTGGATTCTTCCTCAAATTCTTGGAATCCAGACTGTAGACATGACTAGTGAAAAGGATTTGTAAGGATGTTAAAATATATGCTTTGCCTGGGAAAACAAAACAGAGGAGCACTAAGTAAATGTTAAATAAAAGTAAATATCTACCAGCGTAGAAACACATCAGGCAGGAATCCAGCCTGTTGGTATTAAAGACTTCAGAAAATGGAAGGGAATGTGCTGAGAAATCTGTTCATGCTTTAGATAAGGCTATCATTATCACCAAATAATCTTCTCAATAATATGCAAGTCTGAAGGTAGCATTTACATCTGCAGAACAGAGTTGGTATTCGTTAGCTCTAGCATAGGTGAGCTGTTACTACTGCCTGTGCCACGCACCAAGATTATCCTCAAGAGAAAAAGATTTAAAAGTAATTAAATGCAAAGCACTTAATTTGCAGTATTTCAATGCAAATCATGTAGCAATGTCCCCACTGTGCTCTCCCTAACAATCTGAAAGATAGATGTGGAAACCTTTTGTGTGCTTGTGGGTTTTTTAATGACAAAGAGAAACTTAAATTACAAGAGACGAGACGCATTTTCTTCTTTGAACATTAAAACTATTATTTCCAAGACTATTGCTGTGCCTGCCACCTGGCTGGAAAGGACCATCAGTTGTTATTCCACAATGCTGCAGATGAAGCTGACAGCCAGAAGGTAGAGTATTACTAACACATACATGAAATTTCAGTTCAGTGGGTGTAAAATGCGCTTTGTTTGGAGACCAGGGACAAAGACAACAGGTTGGGGACTTCGTTATTTGTGTAAATAGAAAGCTGAACGGGAAATTTTTAAGACATCCTCCTAGTAACATTTTCACCTTTCTCTGGAAGAAGCGTGGCTGAGAGCTGAAGCCGACACAGTGATGAATTCTTTTCAACAGCCTCTTTGCGCACACTGCAGGGTCTCAGATCGCCCAAATGAATCCTACTTTTTACTGTCATAAACAACAACAGCTATTTTTGTGTTGCTAGGCTAAAAAGTAACATTGGCTCCTATATAGTCTGTTTCAGCACTCTTGAAGAAGATAAGGATACCTGTGATCATTACAAACTGGAGTGCTACAACTGACTGGGGTTTCCTGGTGAGTTCAGTGTGTGGCACCGCACAAGTGGGTTGAGTCAGGGCAATGCTGTGGCCAAGCTGACAAGCAGTACGCATACCTTGCTAGACCCTAACACCATCACTGTCCACACATTCACTGAGTTTTATATAGTTCAGCTGAGAAGAAACCTACACGGTTCTCATGAGTCTAATTTAAATATATTAGTTGTTCTATCCACCTCCACTGACAGTCAGAACCTTTGCTATAAAAACACCCTTAGACACCCACGCTTTGCTTCACTATTCAGAAATTTTTATTTGGATGTCAGCCAAAGGAGATTGATAAGTAACAGTTGCAGTAAATATACTCTATTTCTGAGCGTATTTCTAGGTACTGAATACCCCAAGGGAGGAATATACAGCATGTTAAAATCATTCCATCTTTTCATGCAAAAAGAGAATGAATTCCATACTTCCGTTCACACGAAATACCAGAAAGCTTAACTGGTATTAAACTCATTGTTCTGTAAAAATAAGAGAGAAAAAGAAGCTGCCTGTGACACAGCCAGCCTGACCCAGGCAGCACTGGTCAAAGAGCTCTGTACAACACAGTGATGGCTGGCAGCAGTCAGCTGATTTGGAAATCAAGGAGAGAAGATGGTAAACAAAATAGGAAGAAGCCAAAGTCCAAATGAAGTCAACAGGAAGACAGGGGAGCTCTACTGATGGTGATGTCAGGTAGGGAGCAGCTGTTCAACCGAGAAGAGGTGTCCCATATCTGGGCAGGAGATCCCACTGGAGATTTCTGCTCCACTTCAGCATCCACTCGCCAGCTAGACTCAAGAGAGAAGCAGTGGGGCAGCCCAGGTGCCTTGCCTGTAAACCCCTTCCTGCTATTTGAATAAAGGGATTGGTTTCGTTTAGTTAAGAGGACATATGAAAAGCCACTCCTGAAAAGGACTTCACATGCTTAGTCTGTGTTCCAGCAACACTGGCATAGAGCAAGAAACCTACAAAGCATCCTATTACATGTCTCATACCCATGTCAGCAATGTCTGCAAGAGCTCCCTGCAATAAGCAGGGGCTCAGCAGTCAGCAGTACAGTTTAACAAGGCACAGATGTCAAGTCCATCTTTTGTTATTTGTGTCTTTCTATATCCAAAACATCGTGTAATACCTTTTCAGTAAAATGCTGACAGGTTACCTCCTGCATGACAACTAAGGGCCTTAGCTTGTTCTCCTGTAATGCAAAATGATGCAGAAATGCCTTACACAAGAATTCCATGATGCCCAGCAGCAGCTACTTAGCTTCCAAATTATTCCAGTCTCTGCTTGGAGGAAAGGCTAAAAGGCTCTGCTTGCTTTATCACATATGCTTGCTGCAATGTGAAAAGAATCTCAAAAGTACAAAACCAAGGTGGTATTTATCTAATAAAGGATCATGGCTCACATGCCTTCAAAAGCAAACTATGTCCCTTACAGTGCCTGCAGTGAGCTCTGTTTCAGTCTTGCTCTTCATCCCACCACAGCAACAGACATCTTTTGTAGATTCCTCTCGCTGACAGCCAAGGGAGAAGGGACCTAGATTCATTCCTAAATAATGACAGAAGGCAATAAGCAAGTGCACAACTTTACATTTATACTTCAGATTTGACTGTAAAGCATTAAGGTTGCATGTAACTAGGTTACGTCTCTGCTGCTAAAATCTATGCATAATTTATTTATATTACAAGCTAAACATCAGGAACTGTCAGGAGGAACCCTAACAGCTCCTTACTAGCACGAATTAAATGCTCTGCTCATCATATAAGCCCCAGGACAGCCATATGCTGTGATCCTGCACAGTATCAGTAAGCTAATTAAGAAACTGCCTTTGCTCTCTCCTCTCTGTTGTGTAGGTTTTTAATTTGAGTTGTTTTTTTCCAGCCTGGGTTGGGCAGATAAGCTTCTCCCTTTTCAGTGCTGCTTTCTGCCTCTAAAGTGAAGGTTCACAAGCAAATTTCTGTTCAGTTGTTGTCTCTTTCTAAAATGATTCCTTTGCTGAAAGCCGAGTTCCAAAGTACCTTTTGCACAACAAAACACTGACAGGATCAGCTGCAGTTTCTGAAGCAGCAGTCTCCCAGAGACTGTACCCAGTATGAAACTGTACGAGTGAACCAACCTCCAAGTACAGTGGGTGGGTGGACAGAGATATGCCAGCATCTGCCCTCATCTCCTCTGGGTGGGATGGGGAAGTGCTAAAGCTCTGCAAGAAGTCCTGTCCAGGCCTCCCTGGTTGAACAACTGCCCTATGAAAGCACACTAAATGACTAGTTGAACATGGATCAGAAGTAAAACAAATTTGTCAAAAATTCTTTTTGAAGTGAGGAAGAAATGCAGCTGCTGCAGTGAGGGCTCTGTACTAACGCTGGACTTGTGAAGCTTAATTACTACTTTGCTGCTGATAAAAAACAGAGAAAATGTAAGCTAGCACCTGAAAACTCAGATATTCCTATCTTCTCTGTCTTGCCATGCTTCAATAAGCAAAGTTCCCCTGACACCAAGGGCAGCTTAGCTGGCAGCACTGTAGCAGAATCACCTGAGCTTCACCTCCTGCGCCCTACTCTTCACTAGAGAGCACTTCCAGGTCAAAGATTTGCACTTAAGTGCCTTCTTACTTCAGTGTGTTGGAGATGAAGACTGCCTCAAGTACGTAAGAGTGCAGGTAGGACAAATATTATGTGACTGTCACCACATACTATTATCATGCCTGCAGGATTTAAAGATGGATAGAGCTTGACGGTAATTCACTTCGAAAGCTCTAATTTCCAAGCACTTTTCTTCAGAGAAAAGCCATACATTAATCATTAATAAGAAAGAAGAGCATAAGCACCTGGCTTTGTCAGCCTTCTTTCTTCAAACACAGCACGTAGAGATGAGAAAAAGAATGGACACACCATTATAACTCATACACTCATACAGTTGTTTCCAGTGAACAAAGAATTTTTCTGCCAAAATAAGGCCACGCATTTCGTTTGACAAACCTCCTTTACCTCCGCATGCCTCACAGACGAACACATTCATGCTACAGTGTTTGTATGCATACCTATATGTACAAGTATATAAAGACATTAGGACTTGAGGAATGCGTCCAGTACCACTAAACAGTGTTATATATGACTGAAGCACTGTAAGTTACATCTGCAGGACAAGATGTACATGCATGTACCTTAATGCTCTCTGCCATCCTCAGAAAAAGGCTTAAAACAGTCTCATTCAAAACCTCTATTTGGCACATCCTAAGTATTAATGATTTACCACCAAGTCCTTGCAGTTCTTGTTCCTCTGAAGTATATAAAAGTAACAGGAGCCTGCGGATACCTTTACATCATTTCTCATCCAGGTGGAGTATGTTTTTGGCTCTGAATCTGAGTCCTTATCTTATGCCTTCAAACATCGTACCTCACACTTACCGTAACTCTTAGGTTTTGCTTCAATTGGACTGACCTCTCAATTTATTCCTACAGCAAGTGCTTATTCCCATTGTTGTTTGTAGGATGAACCACTTCAAAATCCTTGAACCACTGGTATTTACCAACTTCAGGGGAAGGACAGGACAGAGGTGCCAATCTCATGTTAAAGACAGGAATGTGAAGATCAGTGACCAAAGCCCCGCTCCGCCCAGGCACTTACGAAGCTGAATCTCACAACACCAGAAGGAGACACGGCTATTAAAAATTAGACCACAAAAAGGTTTACACCATTAATCTTGCCCACAATTATGTCAGAATAGAGAAGAACAGCAATTAAGTCCACACTTCTCAAGTCTCCTGCAACAGCTCTAGCCACCAGGTTGTCCCTCCTCAGGAGCTGATGTTGGACAAGCTGTTGTGTGCAATTTTGAGCTTGAGAACGCATGTTTTTAGTGGAAGTCAAGTGGGTGCAGTTTGTTTGTGTTTGTACACCCATAGCCAGGTCTCTGAACCCTCAGGCTATTTGTGAATGTGAATTCTTATGTACTTGGAGAATTGACAAGAAACACTGCAACTACAGATGGTACCCTGGAAAAAGGAGCACTTTGCATCTGTTTGCTATGCAAATTAATTCATTTAACATTTGTTGACAGCAGGTCAGTTTAGAACAGGAATCAGGCTAGAAAGTTGGCAATTTAGGAACTAAGTTCTACTCTGTTCTCTTAGAAGTGAAAAAATCCAAGGGAGAATTGAAAGTAATTAGGCAGAAAACAGCAATTAAGCCCAGAATGAATTTAATCTTTAAACCATTAAAATCCTTACTGCTTCCAGAGAACTAGGAATCATGGTGGATACCTACACAGAAAACAAAACAGGTAATGTGCCTGTAGCAGCACTCTGACCCACAGATGCAGCACTTCTCTAAAACAGAGAAGCACCTTAGGAGAAACCTGGAGACACAAGACCAGAAGGTCTGTGGTGCTGCCTGCACGCATGTGAGCTAGCCTGGGCTTCATCACCCTGCAAGCAATTCAACATGTACACTCTTCTCCCAAAGCACCACAATGTCTGGGTCAAAGTGTAGGAAGGATCATGAAATAAACTTGTTACGATGCATAAAATTATTACATTATTTAAACTGGAGAACAAGTTGAAAACAAATGCTTCGGGTTTGCAAATCCCAGTAGGAATTTAAGGCTTTAAGGATGGCAGAAAAAAAAAGGCAGTAACTAGAAGAGACATTATCCACATACCTAGAAGAATACAATACAGTGCAAAGACATGAAACTTGTACTCCAAATGAAATCAATGAATATCTGTGCATATTTAACGATTTTCCTAGCAAATGTTTTCCTTACTTCTTCTCCAGCTCTATAGCCAAGTTTCTATAGCCAAGAAACCACTGAATTTCAATAAATCAATCTTTGCTTTGTTTTTTTACTGTTCCTGTCTAGATTTCCATCATACCTATTTGTCTCAGCAGGTTCAACACAAGAGAAGAACACCTTATTTATAAAATTACACCCAAGATAGCATCTATCACAAGTTGTAAGATTATTACGCATATTGTAGATCCATTTATCATATTGGGTCTGCCCCCAGAACCAAGACACTGCAATGTAAGAGGAAACATCTTTTTCCTGATCTCAGGATGAGAATGGAAATAAAATTGTCATCACCTGCACTAGTTTCTGAGAAGTTCAGCATTTCTTGGTGAAGTTTACATAAAAAGGATGCAATAAATTTCATTATCAGATTATTGTTTGCAAATTGGCTGTGCTGCCAAGTCTTTATTTCACAAAGGGGAATACAGGATTCCCAAAACATTTGTTTGAAGAGAGTAAAAACTCTTGCCAAAAGGCAAGTACAGGGTAGGATAGCACACAGAACCCACTTGCCATGTTTCAGATGGTAACAGGATTCAAGAGATCCCTACAATAGCCACAGTCATGGGAGAAGACATGACTTCAGAAGCAGCCCTTAAAATAACCACTGCTCTCCAAAGTCAACATAAACCTTAACCAGTCATCTTTTTCTTCCTCTGTTTTTTTACTGGCTATGTATACATTGCCAGTTAGATATGGTAGTTTGGTATGGGCATCACTAAGTATCACAGGTAATCCGAGAGTTATTTAACTCATGGCTTTTGTAGACAGCATTTGAATGCCTTTCTTTATGATAAACTTTGCACAGTTTCTCTGAATTCCAGCTTGTAAATGACCAGGTCCAACATTACTCAGTATCACACACAGGCCTTTCTTAAACAGCAGCTCAGACAGATCCATTCTGCAGCACAAGTCCTTTGGCCCCTAAGACTAAAAGCAACATCAAGTATCAAGATGGATTTTTGTTACTTCATAAAACAGGTAGAAACCAGTGCTATACAACGTCAGTAAGCTTCCTTAGCTTTGGGTAAGGGGCGAAAGAGTGCATGGATCACACCTCTTATCTAGCAAAGTTAATTAATTCCCAAGTAAAGCAACTCTGGGGAGTTACAGATGTCTGCTAAGGTATTTGCCTCAATAACTGACCCCTCTGCTAAAGCATCCTTCCATCCCACATGTACCTGCAGCACTACACTATATGTGCTGCTAATACAAGACATTAATACACCCTTAAGCACATGTGGGCCGAGTTGACTACATAGAATACAATTCACCCTACTCTACTCAGACCTGGATACACACCAGCACCTGAACTCCCAAAGTGAGGAAGGAGAGAGATTTACAAATGACACAGGGGAAAAATGTATTGTGGACAGGACTGGAAAGGAAAATGGGATGGATCAGGATTTGAAGATGAGGTAAAGGCAAATAGGTGGCTTTTTTTTTTTTTTAATTACTTGTTTTCAATTATTTTGAAAGAAGTGTTTCCAAGGCTCCACATTACCAAAGGAGAGACTCAGATTAAGAACAAAGTAAAGAGAAAGCAGTGTCAAAAAATCAAAACCACAAAAAAACCCCAAAAAGGCAAATAATTAACTGGCAGTTCACACAGTGAATCACTGAGTTTGAAACAAACTCACCCACATCTGTTGACAAACTTTATTAACTGAAAAAATGATACTGAAATGAACATGTCCTGCATGCCTAACACCTGTCTTCTGCTGAGATAGCTAAACCGCAAGGACATCTGAAACCTCTGAAGTTCAAAGATGCTCTCAGTTGTTTTGGAAAACAACGCAGCACACCTGAGGCACACTTTCAAAGGGAACACGGGAGGCTGGTCCAGCATCAAGAGGACTAACCTCCCAATTAAGTCTCAATTGGTAAACAGTTTGTAGTCTGCAATAAGCTCCATTCATGGAAAATTCAATTTCTAGGAAAAGTGCCTGTGTCAACGAGAGAAGCGTAGGCAAAGTGGGTTTTAAACACTGACGTCTGTCAGACAGATGGCTGCAATAGTTTGTTCTCCGCTGTTGTTAACTATCTTATTTTGCTGGTACTTTTAAGGATGAGCTGCAGAGGATTTCAACAAACAATGCAAAATTATTTCCAATAGTAGTAATGATAAATACTTTTGATATGTCCATTTTTATCCCTAGACCTGGAAGTGCTCTACAAATGGTAGTATCAGCAACACCTGGAAGTATGATTAACTGAAAAGACAGCTCTTATCTCACCTACTCCTACATCTTTGTCTGTTGTCCTGAACTCACTTTATCTCACTGCAAGAAGTATGAAGACAGCAAGACAGCTGTCACTCCTTCCTGTGCAAGAGGCTGCTCTCCCCATGGCACAATGGAGACACATGGACAAACTACCTTTTTCAGATTACCCTTCCCTGCTAACCCGCTATCATGTCTCCATTTACCTTAAGCAACTACTTTCAAGCATGAAATCAACCTTGCCCCACATCCTAACTGAAGCTTCAAGTTTTCCACAAGGAAACATACAGTTCTACATGATTATGACAGCAGAGACTACAGATGAAAGGAATGAAATACATGCTCCCCCCTTCAACAACAGAAGCAGTCACCATCCACTGGCTGGGTCCTGATGCATTTCAAACGCATCAGGACTACTTTTAATCGCCAGCCGTTCAAATTCTGTAATACATCTCAGCACTACTATGCTCCACACCCCACTTAATTAGCCTGAAGAATACAATGTCCAAAATGGCACAAGCTTTTGCAAAAGAACCAGTACCTTTAAAAAACCCCACCAACCAACCTACCCACCCCCCACCTATCCTGGAATATAGAAGTTCAAGTGGATCCCATACTAATAAAAATTTATGATGTGGATTAGGTTAGTCTACTAATGATCAATTTATTGTCTACACTTACTGGAGAATCTCATATTCATTCAGTTAATCCTTTTATCCCTCAACATGACTAATTTCCTCTTGCAGAACTCCATTAGTAAATGAGACTCCAGTAAGTAAAAACTTATGAAGTCTGGAGCCTACTTAAAGGACCTTAGTTTCCAGTGGGACTGCAAATAATTTCAGTAATGGGCCCTTTCAGAACACTTTTCATTACTTCTTCATTTGTGAAGTTACTCAGGGGAATAGTTATTGCAATTTAGAGACCACAAGCCCAAGAAACAGAAATGAACCAACTTCTGAAGATGCATAAACCAGTAGAAATCTGACAGACATATACTTCCAGAGCAACAGAACATATGATGCCAAATCTACTTATTAGTTTTGTTCAAACTAATTGACTTATTTATAAAGCTCAAGAATCTAACAGGGCATCTTCATTATTTTATCTCAAAGAAAAGCAAAACCAAAGACTGTTTAGAGAACATTGGTTCTTCAGGTTTTTTAGCCTGCATTAGACCTTCTCCAGACCCCAGCTTCTAGCACATACTATCCTACTCTCAAGGTGCTCTCACAAATACAAATACAATTTCTAACCAGTAAAGGCTCCTTTGAGAGGAATGTAAGAAATGTGTTCCTAAATGGTCAGTAGTTCAGGTTCTTAAGTAATTTCCCATAGGTCCTTAGTCACTTTAGCTTAAAATAGGAGCGTGTCCACAAGCGTTTGTGGCTAAAACTGCATCAATGTTTCAGGCTCAGCATAACTCCATTAAACCAGTTCCTCAGCATCTGCAAAAAAAATGCCTTTTCATAGGAGAAGGCCTAAACCCAAGACAGGAGTTACTTGAAAACATACTTTTCAAATAAATAAAACCAGCACCATCACGGGAAGCAGAGAAGGTGCTAATAATTTGTAAAAACAGCCCACTGATCACAGTACAACAGACAAATGAAAGTGTGATTATCAGTACTTCCAGCACAGTCTGTATCACAAAATGCCTTTTTTTGTACTTAGCTTGGCAAGTACAAGCCGAGTACCTTAACTGGGTCTCTTACCTGGGTCACTTCTCCATTCTACTATACACCTCCTCATACAGATCCACTCCCCCTAACCTGGATAAATGACCTACTCTTCACACTGACCCCACTGGACAGACCCGCACTGACAAGTCCTACAAGAGAGACCATGGCAGGCAAATAACTCCAAGCATTGCTACTGTGGCCACTACGATGGGCATAGCCCTGCAGAAATGGAAGATACAGGCTACTTTATTTCAAATAATTTTTACAAAATCCTCAACATGTGAAGTGTGAACAGATAACACTCCACAGCTCTGCCTTACCGTAAGCAACCAGAAGTGTTCTTGAAGACAGTTGTCCACTCAGCATCACGAGGCTTAGAGTCCTCATTCGGCTCACTCTCCCAACCAGAATGGGGTATAATCACCTCATTCGTAAGTGTCTGCAGACCATGGTTGATGATGACCATTTTCAGGGGCTCATAGGAGGATAAATTCCATAGGGTGCCTGCAGAAGAAATAGTAATCATTAAATGACAAGAGGATAATACTAGTCAAAAATCTCCAGATTAATAGAATCACTAGATTCACAGAGACTTGCTAGATGGTTAAATCAAAAAACTAAACAAAAGGGCAAAACCACTTGATGAGCCACCAGATAGCACACAGCTTAGGGAAAATTCCAGTTGCTGCAACAGAAACATTTCCAGAAGCATGGAAGCACTTTTATCAAGATATGGGTACTTTTGAAGTCATCAAGTCCTACAACAGAATACATAAATGCGATGTGCTATTGGCAAGTAATAGGATTTTTATGCTATGTACAAATTCTGATACGCTTTTAAGTCTAGCTATGCCTGAAAAAGTAAAAATTCATTCAGTGCAGCAGACAAGTATATTGAGTAAGTCTTAAAAACAGGGATGAATTTATGGAGGATCATCGATCTTACACTTATCCTCTGCACAATACAGTATTTCACTCGAGACTCCTCTCTGTTATTTACTTTCACATTTTCCTGTCACAGGCAATATCTATGTCCAAATCACCTGATGCCACAAGCATAGGATTCCTTGAAGAAACCGAGAGCCAATACTCCTCTGTCTTTCCAATTTTACCTCAATTATAAACCAAAGGACACAGAAGTCAAACATCAAAACAACGTAACAGAACAGCCTTACAACTGTAAAAATACCCAGTCTTAGATAAGCGATGCAACTTCGCAGCAGACCTGTATCGCTGTCCTGACACTTAACTGCTCATTAGCTTAGGACTAAAACAGGACATTCACTTCAGAGATAACTTCTGCAAAGGCCCAGCCTGGTTACACTTGACAACTATCAGTACCAACACTTGGAGGGAGCTGGAAGCACACTTTGGTGCTCCAAGGAAAAGTGTGAAGACAGCAGTATTTCAGAGAGAATGGAAAAAGCTAGATTCCCCAGAAGACGCATGAAATCCTTCCTAAGTGGGTGGACATAATACTTAACTGAGGCTCCCTGTGTTATTACAACTGTGAATTTGTGCATATTGCAGTGCAAACTGTAGATACTCACCTTTTCTTATACACATCTAAAGCAAAACACAAAAGAACAACAAAGGTGCAACCTTTGGTTTCAGTTCCTTTCAGTCACTCCAAGTTTTAAAACCTACATTTTCCAACTTTAAAAGTAACTGGAAAAAGATTTTGGATCTGTAACTTTTGTCACGCAGTGTAATGTGGACTTGGTGGACTTGTCAGCCTATGGAAAGCATGAAGTAGTGAGAGTGTCTGCAGCTCTGCAATGATCTGATGTTCTGGACAATGCCCAACCACAGGCTGCTATCGCGTGGGAACTCTCCTTCACACGCAGGCTTTTGCTGCTACAAGTCAGACGTGTCAAATGCCAATTGTCCTATTTTAATATCAGAGTATTATATCCATATAGGGTCAGGATGGGAATTTTATCTCCGTTTGAATAGTGACTGGCACTTACACGATAACCTCAAAGGCTGATGATTAGCAGAGCTTCAGAAGTCAAACGCTCTGGTGTTTCCTATTCAAAGTGACCTTTACAAAATCCAGGCATCTGCTCAGACTTCAGAGACCACATTAATTAATAAAGAAACTCTGAGGCAGATAGTGTGAATACCATAGTGTTTCTTTCAGTCTTTTTCTAAAGTATACAAAAATACTGCACTTTTTTGGCCTATTGTCCGTGCCATTCATAGACAACACACCAGATGAGATTTTTATAACCTACTTTTTCAGCTCTCAAACAAGTCTGTATAGGCGAAATATGAATTAATTTCCTCTTTGTACCCATTACAGTAAATCACCCTTTGTCATTGCAGAACACCATACAATGGAGAGTAAGAAAAAAACCCACAAAAACCAAGCAGAAAATGCTAACTGGCCTCATCTGCTTGCAGAAGAAAGCCTTTACTTGTAACAAATTGGCTTAAAAATATACATCATAAAGAAACAAATGCAAGAAAATATTTACAATAAGACTATAAAACCTGACATATAAGCTACTCAATTTTAAATGCTTCACTAGACAGTCTTTCTTGAGCTACTGTACACCAATTCTTTAAGTGTAATAGATTCACTGATATAAAAATAGTAATTACAATTAAATTCACAAATGCATTGCTGGCTCCGTAGTTCAAAATCTAAATACAAAATCCAAACATCCAGCACTGGATAAATCTCAGGACATTACACAGGATAATAATCTCTGGAGCAAACCTGGATTCAAGCTGAGAACAGTGAGTGCAGAATACCCTGGTTCTGGAGGGTTGTGTCAGGGTTCCCTCACAGAATCATTAAACAGAGCATCTGGTATTTGCAGTGGTCAAAACCCAAACTATTAGGAAAAGATGGCATCAAGTGAGGAACCTGGTACAATGTGTGCAAGGACCCTGCATTTCCGTTCCTTTAAAACTGCAAAATATTGCAACAGGAAGCAATGTGAAGATTCAAAGTCATCTACACGTAGAAAAGTTAAGTTTCAAAATCTGACAGACTATCAATTTTAAAAGCTCTTTCCTTAAATGCACATATTACTTCTGCACCTGAAATGAGAATCTGCCTCTTCCTGTTTCCTAGAGGAGTGACATAATCTGTTATCTGTATAGTGAAACTACAAAGGCAAATTTTACTGCTTAAGAATCACGCAGACTTATAATTAAAAGGCCAAAAATACTTATAAAATTTCCAAAAGTTCCAACATTACACGACTGTACAGAAGTTTTTCAATGCTCTAATCTTTTGCTTGCTTTAAGACTTGAAGATTTGTGTCTAGATTTCAGTATCTTCAACTCCATTGTGCAAAATAAAATCACCACCTCCGAACTCCCTCTTCTATTTTCTCATTCACTAGCAGGTATTTCACAAGACTAAATCTAACTGGGATTCAATAGTATTCCAGCTGGATTGCAACACTGACAACAGCAGTAACCTGACAACCTTCCACACCCAAGCCAGCTTCACTGATGCTCGTAACCCCATCCAGACGAAGAGAACTATCTGACCTACAAAAGGATCTCTTGTACATACACAGAATTTTTATTAAGAGGCTGACTGCAATTTATGCAAAAAAGCATTTAGGGCAAACACATTTTGACTGTCAATCTCAATGAGTGGCTACCAGGCAACAGAGACTGAAGTTAAACAGAATGCCTTTCCTCCTTCCTCTTCAAATCAAAAAACCCCAGCAGTTTACAAGCTTTTCAATTTCTCATCTGCTTCCCATCTCTCAAATGTTTCATAGAAAACACCAACAAACTGTGGAGAAGCAGAAAAGACAGTATTGCTAAGAAAAAAAAAGGCACAAACTCTTCAAATTATTAAAAAAATGACAAGCCACTTAAATTCATAATATTATTCTTGATGGTTGCATGAAGAAAACCAAACGAATCCCTCTGCTGAACAGCATTCGGTGAAGGAAAATGTGCAGCACTTAACAGAAAGGTAGCCCAAGATAAACAGGGATTAGGGAATCTTGTGGTTCCAGAGACAGACAAAAAAAAGTCATATTCAAGGTTGAGTTCACTGGGAAAATATTCCACAAGAAAGGATTCAGAAAATAAACAGTGACAAAACATTTTTCTTATTCAGAATTCTGAAACAAAGAGGTCTAAGCCCCAACATTCTTTCAGCTCTTGAGAAAACAAATTCCATGGGAAAAGATGCTGATAGTGACAGCCAGAGAAACTTAAAGCAAAAAAGCCAGTGAACAAATTCAGCTCAGGCTGTAGGTTTTACTCAGACAATCCGAGTTAAAAAAAAAAAAAAAAAAAAAAAAAATTAAAATCCCTATAAATTTGATATCCATCTTTAAATATCGCTCTCTGTCTCTATTAGCATAACACATTAATGATCTAACAAGCTGGAAACACTGTTTTGAAAACCCCAAGTTTAATCAATTCAAGTGAATAGCACTCAAAAGAAATCAAGTCACTGACACAGCAGCATAAGGGAAATGAAATTACCTAAATTTCCTACACCCTTTCACTACATGTACTGGCTTTTTGACTGCAGACTGCATGAATTTTAGGACTAGAGAAAAAGATGAACTATTACATTTCAGAAAATGATCACATTTTTGACCATTCTTTTATTCCTAAATACTATTTGTAACAGACTTACATATTTCTAACTACAACTATTAGTCCTACTCTTTCAGCATGTTAAGCAGGGACAATAACTACAAGTTTTTTTTTCAGAAGCACTGATCATTGTAAAAATGTATTAAAATCACTATAAGCTACAAACATAGCTAGATGATTTATCTAATACTGAAAGTGGTTCAGGCCCCAGACATAATTTCCTAAATCTCCACCTCCTTGGAGCTGCGGAAAGATTTCTACAGAAATTGTGACAGAACAACACACATGCTATAATCTTCTGAAACCCAAGGGAAATCTTTTCCTGCTGTGCTTGTTTACTTGCAAAAATCCAATGTCACCAAGAAATCAGAAGCTGTCTAATTTTTTATCTATGGTCTATACCAAATAGGTTACCATTTGGCAAAAATAAAGCACTCTGCATAACATCCACCAAGGACTTCTTGTTGCATGTTAGTCCTGTATGGATCTGTTTGTCAGACTTAGTTGTATCATTCTAAGTCCTGAAGATAGAAGCTGTGCTTCTTCAAGTTTAGTGGTCAAGTTAAGAACCTCAACATGAACTACTGTGTCATAAATACACCATGAAAAGGAACCTTCTTCTGACAAGCCTTCTATTAGAAAATGGAAGGAGTAAGCTCATCTGTGATCAGAAAGTCCAAGACAGCATGGTACTTCAAGAAGTTAGTGTCCAATCAGCTGACAAGGCCTTTGCAAGCATAAATGCCCAGGTGTGAATTCTGAGTAAGGTGCTCAATCTGTAAGGTTCTATTACAGTTATTAAATCAAAGTATTTCCTCTGCTGAGCATTTTGAAGGTCAATCATTTTTCAATTAAAACCGGTTTGCAACATGCAGCATCAGGAAAATCACGTTCTGCACCACTTAAAAATCAGTGCAATGTCGTTAAACAACAAAATTACTTTCAGTGTTCTTGCAAAGAACAGAATTATTCATCAAAGCTACCAACTTCTGATTGCTTTTCAAAGAACATAATAGAATTTTGGTCTTGCATATCTGATTGGAACATCTCCTCCACAAAAAAAAAAACAAAAACAAACCTTTATCACTCAAGATAAAACTTTTGCAGCTTTCCCAATCAGAACAGGTTTAATTCTTTATCAGCTTAATCCTCATTTCTTTCTGCTTCTGAAGAAAGTGATCCACTGAAAATCCAGCAGTACATTTCCAAGACTAGAAAGGGATGCAAGGAAGAATTCTGTGGAGTATTTCTCATCACGACTTTAGTCATTATTAACTTATGGGTACTCTAACAGCTAAATCACACTTTTGTCAGTGCAATGGATGGAAGACATTTTCTAACTCCACACTTTAAAAGGAATTTAAAATGAGATCTGTGTTATTTTATGAATGTATCTTGAGTTTTGAAGGTATTTTTACATGCCTCACGTATCTGCCTTACCTTGAGAGACATCATGTTTTAGTGCCATCTGCAGATACATCAAGAACATCTGGTAAAACAGAGATGGCATTAACCTAGAGAAGGTTCTCAAATTCTGCTAAAACCAGTGCTATCTGAAAAGAAGAAGCTACAGACTTGCTTAATCTGGCAGTAGTGTCGTATCAGTATACTCAGCATGCTCCCAAAATTGCATGTCAATACGTGCCTACCTTGTGTTTTCCAAACATATTCTGGGAAGCAGTCAAGTGAACGCACTTCTGACACATCAAGTCTCACTCCCAGAGCACTGAGAATCACACATCCGATTCCTCCCCTCATGCTCCGTTGCCACTGCATCTACCTCTTACGCACTTTTAACATGTTGGTGTGGCTGGTTTCCCACTCCATTAACCCAGTGACCAGACCCAGCTGGCTGGCCTGACTCACACTGTCCCAGACAGCTGTGGCTGCTGCATCAGATTACCAAGTAAATGAGAAGCCATGAAGCAGTATTAAAGCCAAAGCCTGACTCTCAAATTAGATGAGAGTGATGCTCTCTTTTACCAGGAAGCACCCTCTCCAGCTGCAAATAATGTCCTACTTGTAATGCTCCCACGTACCCTCTGTCCAGTAGGCAGGCAGTGTCCCACACCCAGCAAAGAAAACTTCAAAACTGGACATGTTCTTGAATTTGGACATCTGAAGTATTTAAATTTCTTTAAAGTATTTAGATCTCTTTGGAAAGCAGGATTATTTTATCATTCGTCCACATCTGGGATGACCAGCTGATGATTACTATTCAGCTTTCCAACTGCAGCTAGTATTGAGTTACGGAAATATTAAACTACAGAAAAGTCAATGTGTACCAAACTTGAATTTGCAGCCTGTCAAAAGAAATAAACAAGCAAACTCAGCATGCTGTTGTTTTATTTGCCTCCTCAGAGATTTCACTCCAGACAGAATGCAGAACTTTCATGGCAAAGGTAGACACTGGTTTATCACTAGGGAAAAGTACCCAGGTAGGAAGTCAAGATTTCTACCATGAGAACACCGGAATTGTGATCTGAATCTTCTGAGGATGCAAAACACAGTCCTTTTGTAGCAGCCCTGGCTGGATGCTCCCTTTGCACTTTAAGTTGGGTCTTGTTTCTCTCTGCTGACTTTTGCAGCTCATTTTTCAAAAGGACAATTCCACATTATCAGCCAAGGCTTTGAACACTGACTGCAAGTACACCAGCCCCAGTCACAGAGGCATTGCTGGAATACTCTTCTATATTGATGCTTGAATGTCTCACACCGGATCTGATGATATCATTTTAGAAGTGAAATGAAATTATTCCTGGTTAGGTGGAGATTAAATGCACATCATCTGTTGCTGGACATCTGTTTAGATTAATACCCTCAGTATTCCTAGTCTTTCTTAGTAAGCGGAAATAAAGAGCTTTAAATAGCAAAACCCATATTAAAATAAAAATACTACATTTAATTAGCAGGAACTACTATCAAATAAGATGCATTTGAACTGTAAAACTCATCAATCAACTAGAAATCAAAGCAATCACCATTTAGTGTGAAAAGGGAAAACATTCAGTTTAGTTTTGCCCATCTCAAGTGACTGATTACCACTTGGTGTTATAATGATATTCCTTGAGAGTAAACTATAGATTGTATTCTTCTTTCTTGAATCTAAAAAAATAGATTTATTCTTTCCCAGCACTCCAGAAACAAGTTTTGAGTAAACTGGAACAGCAGATAAACAGATAATTTTTCTTTAAATAAAAGATTTAAAGTCAGCCATCATATTAAATGAGTACAACAAATGGAATATAAATACTACCTACAGAGTTTCCATGTTAAGAGACAAAGCACAGACAGCAATCAAAGCACAACCAACACACACTACTTAGAGGTTCTCTGACAAAACAGACTTTTCTAGTGAGCTGGTAAAATACCCCTGCTGGTTTCTATACCATATATTTAGACCTCGTTTGCTAAATCTCCTATAATGGCTGGGGAAGACCAGTTGGAACACCCAAGGCCATTATTCACCTCAGAGAATTATGATTACCAGTAAAAGCTTGCTATAATTTTTTGAGGCAATCACAGAATTACGATGTTTACTTCTATTGGCTTAATCCATGTTTGCAGTAGGATCTGCTGGAGAATCCAACACTGATAAGGCAGCTGAACAGTTTCAGCCCTGGACCCATTTTAACACTCACAAAACTTTCTGAAAAATTCTGTTCTGGCACTGAAATTCATTGCAACTGCCCTGGTCTCCATCCAAACATCCCTTGCAGCTTCAGAGAAGAGAAAAGGAAATCCATTTCAATCCTCATGAGTTATGGGAGACTGAAGAACAATATATTTCTGCTTAGTTTAAGAACTGACATACTTTTTCACCCTATTCCACTTAATGGCTGAACTTTTGAAACTTGGCATATACTTTATTACTCTCTTTGGATGATGTCCAAAACTAAGTTCAAATAAAAAACAGCTTGAATAATGGAGTTATAAGTAATTGAAAACTCTGCAAAGTGTGCATGAACTCAGTAACTTCAAAAAGTAATTCTCCCTTTTACGATTATTGCAACAAACCAACCCTGTGCCCAGAGCATTTAACAGCAGACTCTGTGCTCCTTGAAATCCGAGTTTTCCAACCCAGAAGGGCTGTAGCTTTATGTACAGCTTCAGAGTCCACAGCACCAGAGCTGGAAGTGCTCCTGAGGATACTGACCATTCCATCAGTATAAAGTAGTGGGGACATGGCAGCAGGATTGTTTTATAAGAGATTAACGGGAAGTTTTAGATTAGCATAATTTACCCTATGATTATAACATGCTGAGGGCAAGTGCACTACAAATTACCTGTCAATGAAGTTGCTATAATTCATTTAAGCTTCAGTAACTCAGCCACATGCATTTGCATGCTACATCCAAGATGCACCATCCATCTCTCAGCAGCCAGGGAAACCCAAGTGTGCTACGTACACAGATGATCTTGATTTCCTCCTGAAGGGCACATTTGCCGTAGGCTTTCTGTCACCACAAACGTGGTGCAGCTGAAGAAACAGCTGCAGCCAGTGATCTACATTTTCCTCCCATGCTCTAATCTCCAGAAATTGTTGTTCCTGAAGCTAAAAGGACCCCTCTAAAGAATAGCTTGTTAAAGAAACTACAGACACTGACCTGTAATTAGCTCTCTGACTTCCATGTCATTTGTTTTTCGCAACAGTCTGATCAATGCAGGGATCCCATCACAGTTCTTTATAGCCACCTTGTTTTCATTATCCTTCCCATAGGAGATGTTTCTGAGAGCCCCGCAGGCTTTACGATGGACTTCTGGCTTTGGATGATCAAGTAGCCCCACCAAGATAGGTATTCCTTTGAGGTGCCTCACGTCCTTTTTGATTTTATCATTCTCGTAGCACAAGTGCTGCAAGTAGGCTGCGGCGTTAGACTTGACTGGATCAATAGGGTGGCTGAGCATGGCAATCACTTCGGGGAGGTCAGGGTCCCTCCACCTGGGGTCTTTACGAATGCTGTCAATAGAGGGGGAGCGCTTCCCCAGGCGGTCAATACTAGCCATGCTTCCTCTCTCTGGCTGTGCCAGCGGTGCTGCGTAGCCACCATGGAGGTAAGGTATCCTCTCTTCAACCATCTCTGTCTCGATGGGGTCATCGTAGCCCCTGTAAGCAGCAACAATCCCAAGAGAAAGAAAGGGGGGGGGAAAAGCACATTTAAACACTCTGTACCTCTGAGTCTGTAGATAATCTTTAAGGCCCCTTCCAACCCAAACCATTCTATGATTCTATGTATGGAGTTTTCAGCTATGAGCAAACCTTTTAATATCACGATCATCATTAGGGGCAGCATATTTACACTTTCAAGTAATTTATCTGTGGTAACTTGAAAATTAACCATAGCTGAGTATTCAGCAGTGATGGGACAACAGCGCAGGGTTTGTTTGGCTGGCAATGAAATGATGACAGGGACTGCAAGTCATCAAACAGATTGCTTTCATTTTGTTCACTTAGCAAAACAATTATGATAGAGCTGGATTACATTTAGTAGTAAACACTGAGCTTCATTATTGCTACTACTTGTGCAACCAACTAAAATTCTAATCAAAGGCATTCAAGGCCTCGGCAGAGACCACAGGCACTTTTCAGTAAGTCTGAGAAGCTCCACTACGTTTCCATGTTGATGCTCACACAAGTATACTGAACTCATCAATATACATAACTTATGTTATGTTTGACACTTATGTATAAGTGTCAAAGATGATGTAAAACTTAAGTTCTGAATCCAAGCATGTAGTAAAAGTCTATCTTGTACAGAATAATTCAGAATACACGTAAAAGGCTGTAGGTTAAGAGAGTCATGTCCAACTTTCACCACCAGAGTAATCTGCTGGACATCCAAACCAAGTCCAATATTCTGAGCTTTCCTCCCCAGATCAGCAACTAACCTGGATCACTCAGTAAATGATCTTAAGAGTCAGATACTTTTAAGATCATTTACAGCATTAGAATGAATAGCATCCATCTTGTTGTGCCATAATTCACTGTGTATAACTGAAGTAAGATCAGTCAAAACCAGCTAACATATTTAGGTATTACTGTGTCAGTTCACACGTAGGGCAAAGTTACAATCAAGATAGTTGAAACTATACTAACACAGTAAATGCTCACACTACAAATGTTCATATTCTAAAAATAATCAGTATTTGACAGATATTTCTTCCTCTTTAGCAACCACCTTTGCAACTGTCATCTGTAACCTTCAGAAAAATACCCCACCCCTCTCTGATCACTTCCTACAACTAGCTAGACAGAACATCTCTGCAAGAGATTTGTAAGGAACAGCATTTACAGCTTCAACATTTGTTTCTGAGATTCACTGATATACTTCATCCTTTATTCAAAGTGACACCTTTCATCCTTCAGAACAGGCAGAGCTCTAGCAGGGGAGCTTCAGTGCACGTGCGGTGAGATAACACGTAAGTCCTCAGGAGAAGTACAAAAGGAAATCTGAAGCTTGTGTACGGTGAACCACTAGTCACAAATTCTTCACTTTTATATGTGAATAAGCCCACAGGACAATAAGGCAACTTGCACCTCACGGTTACGAACTCCCCGAGCACTTTCAACTTCGCAGTCAATCCTCTCTCAGGCTCTGCCCCAAAGGTTCACACCAGCACTCTAACCTGGCTGAGGAGGATGAAGAGCTGAAGTGACCCACTGGGGAGCCGAATCAAATTTCTAATTAATCCCACTGTTTTAAACCTCAGTCTGGAAGATTTTTCTTCTTCATCCTCTTTTCCCTCTAATACTACTCTTAAAGATATTAACACAAACTGACATCATTCATATATATAAACAGCAGCAGCTTTTTGCCTTACTCTTCCTGGACAGGTTAACTACAATACTAAGATAATAGCTAATCTCAGTCAAGAAAGTAATTTTAATTGCTACAAA
The DNA here is from genome assembly GCF_000696875.1 of Nestor notabilis. Taxonomy (NCBI): domain Eukaryota; kingdom Metazoa; phylum Chordata; class Aves; order Psittaciformes; family Psittacidae; genus Nestor; species Nestor notabilis. The sequence continues at coordinate 73,770 of NW_009931551.1, read as the reverse complement.
ATGATTCTTATAAGCTTTCCCTTTAATCACTGACTGATGTTACTGAACGATTTCTGATGTCATTTTGAAGGAAGTACAGACCATTAGAACTCAGAAAGAAAATGGAGATTGCTGTTATCCTGAAGGGACTGCTAATTAAACTAGACTCTGGGGAGAGGAGCAACTGGAGGTGGAGACTGAACTGAGTCTTGTACAATTAATGCTTTTAATGTTAAAAGTGCCTCTACTGACTTTTAGTTGCTTTAATTGCTGTTCTAAACCATAAGCTGAATGAAAGGAGAAAAATGGGCCAGAATCCAAAACTCAGAATGAATCTGAAGAAATCCTTTTATCGATGCGGTTATTTGTGTATGTATAATTCAGTACTTGCTCTACACAGTAATTTACAATGTCTGGACAGCTGTTGTATTTTCCCTCACAGAACAAAGCTGTTTCCATCACTCCAAGAAGAAAGTAACAACATTGAAAAGATTTACTCTTGTGCATATACACAGGGCAGAGGAAATAACAAAACCCTTTTACTCCTCAAACAAAAATCTGGGTTTACATATACAGATTTGGGAAAACCAGCATTAAAACTACAGCAAAAACTCAGTTCTCAAACTCATCCTCACATTAAATTCTTTCAAGCTGAATTCTTACTGACTGCAAAAAAGTAGCAGAAGATTAATTTCAGTAACTGCCCTCTGCACAGCTCTTGCTTGCTTGACTTGCTAACTGGCAGTTCAGCACGCCTCGGCCCTCTGAGGTACTCACAAGAAACTCTACACCACCTCGGTTACACCTGCACAATTAAGTTTCTCTCTCCTTCTCAGCCATGCAAATGCACAAGGACAATTACTGTCTTGGGATACAGTTTGTTTGCACTATTTCCACGAAGCCTTCCAAACAGAACCACAGATGGGTCCATCTTCCTCATGTTGATTCCTCTCCTCTGAGCCACACAAAGCTCCTTGGTTTCACTGCATTTGCCTAAAATAAAACTTGTTAGGACTTTAAATTGCAGCACTCATGACAGGAGAGAGCATTACATAACTCTTGTACCAACTTTTAATTATCTATCCCTACTTATTAAATACAAGTGTGAATATCTGAATAATGTCACTAAGAAAAAAAATAAAATCACACTGCAAGTTGCTACTCATTCTAACAATTTGTTTTTGTTAAAGAAGAGTTTTCTTTCATTGTTCCAATACAAAGCTATTGATGCACCAAAGACAGCCAACAGGCTTTGATGATCCTTGCCTTTGCTGATTGATCCCTCTCTGATGAAATCCCCAGGACACGAAGCTGGGGTAGAACAAGCAGATGCTTGAGAGTTTCCTGCTGCAGGTAAGAGGCTGCAATTCTGAGTGCTGTACGTACAGAGAGCTGCATTTAGGATGGTTAAGGATGAATATGAAAGTGATGGTGGGGAAGGCAGCACTGCTTAGAACTCACCAGCTACTGTTCTGTGGTGAAGTGACCACAGCACGTACTGCTGGCCCCATCCCCACAGCAGAAGTAAAGCATCCTCAAGGAAACAAACCCTGGACCGTAAGTGACTTTTAACAACTGTTGGCATTTTTGTATGGTCTCATTCTTACATGAACCATTCACTTACAACTCTGTTCACACCAATCTGTACCTGATTCTGCTAGACCACCTCCTTAGTGGAAAAAACAGGATTACACAACCATTTTAGTACACAACGACAGGCACTTCGCAACAAGAGTGTCTCTCAAGTATCTGTAGAGAAAGGATGAGCACAAGAAACTATTGCTGAAATAAGCCTGCACAGGTCAGATCCAACATACCTCTGTAAGGTGAAACAGTGTCAAGAGCACTGGTTAATGCACCAGTAACAAACCCCAGTGCTTACCTGACAGCAAACATAACATCTCGACACTTGACCCTTCAAGATCCTGAATAATTATCTAGAAACTCTGAGATCCTGGTATGAACTCAAGAGCTGCACATGAAAGCTCAGCAAAGGCAAGTATCACACCACACCAATTCAGATTCACATGACTCAATATAGTGAGCAAATCTAGAGAAGGGAAGCTCTAAATACCAGGTTTACCACTGCTTAACAGCATTGAAGGCAGGCAGTTTAACAAAACAGATCATCTGCAAAGGAGCAAAATACCTGACCAGGCAGTGCAATGCAGGACCACCAGAACACCTCTGGTGGCCTTGGCAGACAGATCCCCTCTCTCCGGGTGGGTGAGGATGGTATGACCCAGGTCAAATCCCAGCTCCCTCATTTAACACGGGGCTTGGGAACAGGGAAGTACAGACTATGCAAACAGCAAAGAAGTCAAAGGTAAGCATCTCTTTGGGAGCTAAACACACTCAGTTTCTGAAGTAAAATGAATAAAATCAGCAATACATTTACATACAGAGAGGGTAAAGAAACCATCCTGAGCTGGACTGCTGAAGGCCAAATGCAATTTTTTTCACTTTCATACCAGCAAAGCAGCTACACTGGAAAAGAAAGGCACTTGATACAGAAGGACTAATGAGAGCTTCAGCAGATACAGTCATCTGTGCTGAAGCGGCCAAGAGCTCTTTACGCTCGGGACTGAAGAGATCTGGTAGTATGCCAGAGTTGCTGACTACAAGCATCTTGCCTTCCATCTGTTTGTAGCAAGGCAGCTGAGTTTTCAGGATGCCGTGGGTCTCACTAATCACCTGTCTCAGGGAATTGATAAAAACATTCTAGCGTAGATAAAAACTGGAAGAGAGCTATGGATTTATCATCTTCCTTGTGGCTTCAACCTAGGCAAATTTAAGTAAACAGGTGAAGGATTTACACATTTAATCTGCAACAATTTCTGTAAGTGTTACATTCATCACAGTTTGCAGCTGGTGTCTGCTTAGGATACAAGACCAGAACCGCTTGGGATTTCAGCAGGGAACCTTGTGCCAGAAACTGAAGAGGAAATGTAAAGACTTTGAGAATGAGGTCCTACTTTTGCCAGCCTCTGTTCCCTGACAGGAGGACACACAATAGGATTCAAAACTGGACTGAATCCTCTACAGAGACAAGTCCGAGTTATGGGCTGTATGGGTAACCCACCAAAATTCCCTTGATTGGAACCACCTTGAAAGCTGCTAACGGATGAGCTAACTCAGGTTACCTCCTGCCACATGAAACTCAGCCACATGCCAGTCTTCTGCTACCAGAAGATCAACAAACTGAGATCTAAGGAGGAGCCTCAGAAAAACCCCACCTTTTCCAAACTGACTGCATTTTTTTTTTTGCTTCACCCTGTTCTGCCCAGGCATGTCCCTACACTCCTGCCCCAAACCAGACAACATCCCAACATTGCCTGTGTCGTGCTATTACACTTAATGGTTGGGCATTAAAGAAGAGGTCAATCTACAGTGAGAGATCTCTCCCCAGTCTTAAGGATGGGTGCTATGGTGAGACCGCTCTTGGAATGGGTGAAGTTAGGCCAGAAGTGCTGACTGAAAGTTTACTTGCAAATGTAAGCCTTTATATTCTATATTGAAAAGACACCAGAAATAGAATGTGACTAACACATGTGATAGTATTCTCACACTGTCTGTGCATAACAGAAGCAAGAGACCTACTGTTACTTAATCTTAGATCTGGCTCGTTTCCTAATAATAATAATTTGGACCATCAAGTGACCACCAAATACAGTCTCAGACTCTTAGAACAGGCTTCTGCCATAGAACATTTAACAGTAGAAAACTGTTTTGTTGTTGATTTAGTCACCATTAAAAATGCATATCCTGCCTAGTTGGGAATAGTAACACTGGCAATAGCTGCTCCAGGCTTTTTAGGGGAAAAAAAGAAAAGTCCCATGAATGCCAGTGTAACTGCAAACTGTAGCGATCCACTCAGGAAATAAATTATCACAGAGGCAAGAAATGAAAACTTGAACAGAAGATAAATTTTAAAAGTAAGATAAATACAACTTGACATTTTTTTCTGCTGATCTGTGTTAACTTCAATTTAATGATTAAAAAAATTTAAATAATAGTAGCGATGTGTTTTGTGTATGAAACATATTCAGTACTTTCTGCTTCTCTTTCAAAAAGGACTGTATATAAACCACCTTGCCACATGGTAAGACTACATATTTTTAAAGACTATAATAAAAAACCCCTAATTTAATAAATGCAACCCACCATTTGAAGAAAATTAAAGATGTTTAAATACCTTCAAAAGTTAATTTCAGTAATATTAAATAACTATTATCCAAATGTCTCTCACCCCAATTTATTATGCAATCTGACATAAACCAAACCGGAGCACATGCTGAAGAACAGAACATTAAGCACCAGGTATTGTTGCAGAAAATCATATATCTTACACCAGCAATTCAGTATAAAAGCAAACAAGAAACAAACCCAGCCACAAGCACTGGGGAGCCAACAGAGAATATCTGCCTTTGTGCAGTTACCTGGATTTGTAGATGTTTGTGAGGAGGCACATTTTTCCCCAATTTAAAATGAAATTTAAGTAGCTTAAAATGAGGCTGGTGATGACAGAAAGAAAGCACAATAGATAGCTATTTCTGTGATCAAATGGAGCAGGCAAGGGACTGAATGAATAATCTTACTAGAAATCCCCTTGACTAGGATCCCCTCCAGACACAGCTGGGCAGCCTCCTTACCATGCATGGGGTAAGACGTGCTACCACAGATTCAGACAGAACAGCATCAAAACTAGCAACCAACAGCCAGGACCCTTATTCTACCTTTAAACCATTAACAAATGAGGGCAGCACTTCCTGGGAAGAAAATGAGAGAATAACTGCAGTTTTTGCAGAAAGTTAGCGAAGAGAAGTCTGTTTGTGACATGATGATGTCCATGCTGAAAGATACGTGACGTAGAAAAGCTTCTAACAGTGTTGTTGTTATACCTACTCTACACATACAAACTTTTTGAAATCAAAGGTGCCATCAATTTATCATACTCATTTAATCATTTTCACAAGGAATAACTTATTTAAAAAAACCTGGAAAGGAATAATCAAGTAGTAATTACCCTCACCTAGTACAAAGCACTATTTGTAGTCTTCAAGTTCCTTGCAGATCAGTAGCATACATGAAATGCAGGTTTTTTGAATTGTTCAAGTGTTTCTTTGAAATGTCAAAAATTAACTATGAAGAGGCCCCTCATACAATCTTCTTATGTTCTCACCAGCTAAATTTTGCTGCCACAGTCAGGCTAATTACTTGTCAAAGCCTCTTGATCGTATTTAATACAGAAAAAAAACCTCACAATGAAAGAAACCTAAACCAAAAATTGTGAATTGGTCCTATCCAAACTGCAAGGAACAATAAATCAAAGGCATGTTTAAAACAAACAGAAAACTTTAAAAATGCAAATGGGCAGGTTCTAAGAATACATTTAATTATTCATCACGCATAGTTTGAAAAATGTTAATAAACATTTAAAAGCACTGCTGCCTGACTGCTTTTAACAAGAACTGTAAACATGCTGAGAAGCAGGGGAGCAGCAAATAGGGTTTGATAGATTGAGCGGTATTTTGGCACCCACTGGCTACAGGTATTCTCTTTTGCCCCATAAAACACTGATGTGGCCCCACTAGATGGTAAGCTTGCAAGATCAAAGATGTCACAAGGGACTTAAAGGGCGTTCTGGGAGATGTGCGTGGATACCCCATCCCTGTCAGTGTTCAAGGCCTGGCTTGACAGGGCTTGGAGCAACGTGGTCTAGTGGAAGGTGCCCCTGCCTGTGGCAGAAGGCTGGAACTGGATGAGCTCTAATGTCCCTTCCAACCCAAACCATTCTGTGATTCATTCTGTGATAACTTTTCTCTCCCCCCCCCCCCTTTTTTTTTAAACTTTCAAAGTAAATGCAAATTTGCAGGTGCTTGATTCCACTGAGCTTCCAGAAATATGGAGGAAGACAGAGCTATGAAAGTAGGAATGGAATAATGAAAACCATAATGTGTCTAAGTAGGAGTGCTCCAAGACATGAGAGCGAAAGGGCCTACCCAAATCCCCACAACAACTTGCGCTGATGAAGTGAAGCCTTCATTCAGAAGTGTCAACTCTAAAGAACATCTACACACACAGGGGCAGATGGGTGACAAGACTCTTTACAGCTCTGGAAACTAAACTGAAAGGAAAATAATGAGAATTCCACATCAAAACATGAATCATGAGGATGTACCTTCATGCAAAGACGCAAAAGTCTGTATGCTATTTGGAAAACAAAATATACAAGTTTTTCAAGTTCATACTCAGAAGGTTACTTTCAGCTGAGTAAGAAGCCTCTCTTCCCAAGCTTGCTGTTTTTTTCCCTCCAAATACAAGAACTGATAGCTGCAAGCCCAGCATAAACAACTAATACCAGAAAATACGGCATAAAATAGAACATTCCGTGGTAAGGAGACTGAACCAGAAGTAATTTGTGACTGGTCACAAATTAAGTTACATGAAGTGCAAAACAGATGCTCTTATCTCCTCTTTATGTAGGCACAGAACAAAATGATGATCTCATCTTACAAAATGCTTAAGCACTTCAGTGAGGTTCAGCACAACCTGGTCTGACATGGTTGTGCTGCACAACCTGCAGCTGAGGGTGTGCGGTTAGCACAGGATCAGGAGCTGAGGCTGTCAAATACCTCACCAGCCAGCTTTTATCCAACAAGGCATCCCTTCAGCACCAGGTATCAGCTCTCCCGGAACCCCAACCAGCTGTTCAAAATTTCTGTTTGGCAGATGTGCACGTAACCAGACCTGTCAGAAGTGTCACAGATTACAAATCCCTCTTTTCACCTTGCTAGTGTGGGATTAAACAAGGTAGTCACAACTCTTTTTTAGAAGGGAGAAAAAAATGTAAGTTGGCCCTCTCCTACAAGATTGTCTCCTACTTTGTGAATTTAACCTAAACTAAGCAGCCCAGAAACACAGTGAAAGGGTTCTTGATCACTACTCTCACTCCCTTGTGTACTTCATGTGTTTTACAGTCATTTATGGACTAACAAAATGACAGGTTCTACCTGTTCTTCTGTCAAGTAATTCCAGTACTTACCAGACCATTAAGAGTTCAAATAAGCAAAAAAGAGCTGCATTATAAAAAAATAAATGGATTTTACCTTCCTTTGTGAGGCCTTCCTCTCTCTGGCACACCTGCAGATGTCCTCCGGTTCACAGTGGAGTAATCAGGGTCCAGTTCATATCCTTCATCATCTACTCCAAGGCTGCGGTTATCATCTTCCAGTCCATAGGGCTCTGGC
>NW_009931551.1:39770-66510 GCF_000696875.1 Nestor notabilis | reverse complement strand
GGGAGCGGTTCAAGTCAACGTTGCTACCCACTGGCACTTGAGGCTGAGCAACCGGACCATAGTTATCCCTTCTGCTTGGCAAAGTGAAGCTACCATCATCTGGCCTGTAACTGTTTCCTGGCACGTAGGCATAGCGAGGACGGTAGTTGACACCACGAGACAAGCTGCCGTAGTTATCAGATAGATCTCCGTAACCATCATGACCAATGTAAGGGCGATACTGACCTTCATGACTGTCAGGGTACGAATCGTTGTAGCTGTTATAAGATCTGTTTAACGTGGATGATGCTTGTGGTGTGATGTATCGCTCTCCATTCTTCATGTACCTTCTGTCTATTGAATCTGTGTAGCTGCCCATGGGAGAGGAGCCATCCATTGACGGCAGGCCATCAGGCCCAAGTGGCACCTGACGCACTGTTCTGGTGGTGACTGTTTTGACCATTTTGGTAACCTGTGAAGAAATAGCAAACAAACAGGTTAGTTTTCTCCCTGGTGCACAACACATTGAGACATACAGTGAACTGGAACAGCAGAACAGGGAGAGAGAATCACAAAGCATAAAAGACAGGTCACAGAGCCAGAGTTAAGTACACTCTGGGGCTCTTGCAAATCAAAACCATTACAGTCATGTGACAGTGTGTGGAAGCAGTGCAAAGTCATCTCACCAGTTCATATTTGCCCAAAAGGTTTTCAGGAGGCATACTTCCTACAGCAGACTTCAAAATGTCCAGAGGCCACAGCCTGTCCTCTCACAATCAGCATAAATACCACATCACAACCTCTAGTTTGACAGAAATACAGTTATACGTATCTGCCTGATTTGGATCTTTTGCACTGATGTGTAACTTGATGGAACTCAAATTGGGCAGCAATACATAGGAAACCATGATCTCAAACAGAAAAATTTTGGGCTTCAAGCTTTTAGACAGCACAACTACTTTCTCTTTTAAGATATGCTTACATCCAACCATCACCACACAAGCCCAACAGGTAGCTGTCATTCCAATTCTGTGTGACTAACAAATTTGCAGTAACAAACACTGACGTGACACAGCTTTTGCAACTGCAACTACCCTAAACATACTGGGCTAGACAAACTTGCTGAAAACATCAAAGAAGTCTGCAGACAAATACATCTTTATCTTCTCTTCCTATAAATCACATTTCATTTCAACACAGAATTAGTCTATTTCCCAGAACCGACAAAAACTGGAAATGTTAAGTGTCCAGAGGGCCTTTATGTTCAGGGTTTTTTGTTAAAGGGTAAGAACAAAGACTCCTCAAGAGCTTCCAAGAATGTTCTGGTTTCATGGGAAAAGGTTTGATAATCGGCATAAAAAAGTGCTGGACAAAAGCCACTATTTACAAACTAGCAAAGGACCTTCTGTTTTGGTTGGTATGTGGGGTCCATCATCATCTGTGCTGTTTTCCAGAGTGACCAGCACTCTCTTTTGGGGAAAAAAACAAAGTCCAGCAGAAACCAATGTATCCTTGGTTACCCTAACCCTTATAAAGTTACTTTAACCTACAAAAAGTTACCCTAACCCTAGTAAATGCTGACTTTGTAAAACAAACAAACACACACCACCAAAACCACCACCACCAAAAAATAACCAACAAACACACAAGGATGAGTGAGAGAATCAATCTACTAGAGAGTATTACAAGAGAGGGGAGGAACACAAACCAACATTGTTAAGACATATTCTGGGTTCCTGAAGTATTAAAGGTAAATGAGGATTGGTAAACGACACACTGCTTCATGTAAGCCACAGACTGAACTGCATACATCAAGAGAAACAGTAACTATAACACGTATGCCTGGACTGCTGTAGGCCAAATAGATATTTTGACCTATAGCCTCCGATTTAAACATTTAGATTGGCACCAGATTAGCCAAGCTGCTGCTAAAACAAAATAATTAGAGTGCATCTCTTGAAGCGGCTCCAGACATGTCCTCCAACCAGATGTTTTCACACAGAAACACCAAACAGCAAAAATTCACCCAAACAAGCTTTTCTTTTCCTAGAGGCATCTGTGAGAAAATGATACTTCAGCCTAATGGAGTAATGAAATCCTGCAAGACTGAAAGCAGCACAAATGGTTTTCCACCACCAGAGTAATTAAACAGCATCATGATGCTGAATAAAGCATAGCCAGGTACCAACAAGACCCTAATATCTAATTTGGGCAAGAGCCAAAGAAATGCCTCTTCGACCCAAAGGGATTTCCTTAGCAAGTAAACATCAGGAAAGATGTTAGCTTCTATGCCTCCAAACCTTCTCTTCCCCCTTGTTCTAAAAGCACACATTTTTATAAGTAGAAGGAAAGAAAGTAGAAACTAAACATGTATTTCACGATATAAAATTCAACAGCTGCTTTTGCTTATTACCTGCACACAATACTTGTACTTTCTACTCAGTTATCAGCATGACCACTGTCATGGCATTTATAAAACTAGACAGCATTTAGAGAAAAGAGAGAGCTGGCGTAGCTTACAGTAGCTCATTGTGAGGTGGACGTACAGAAGGCAACACAGCTCAGTATTCTCCTACTGAAGTATGAAACAGTAGTTTTATTCAAAACAGTGTGTTCATAAGTGATCTAAGAGTAAGAAAAACAGCATTTCCCAGGCCTGAAACATGGGAGTTCTGCAAAGCAACAACAAAACTGGATGCGGAGTGCTGGGCCTTTGTGTTCTTGAATTTGGGAACCAGTAACAGGAACAACAGGAAGTAAGGTAGTGCTTCAACAATCTGATGAATCAGAAATTGATACTTTTGCCCAGGAAGGAACAAAGAGGCAGCTTTCTAGATGCCAGGAAGAGCACTCACATGAGCTCACAAAGCCCTTTCTTTCAGCACTGTTCCACAGGAGTCAGATATTTTATACCTGATTCTGAGGTTTGCTTTTCAAGGCCTATGCTGCCATGCACACGTGGTTTGTCATGTGTAATTTTCCATAAACTTGTCAAGATCAGACAATGCAAAATGCCTACTGCTACACCATGTCTGGCTGCAGCACTAGCACAAAAGAGGAACGAGCTTTGACCTGCAGCATCCTTGGACAAAGGCTTTGCAGAAGAGGCATCACTGCTGCATGTCTTCACCCAGCAGCCTACTGCCAATTCTGGACTCTTGCTCATTTTTAACTGTTGGTTTTCTTTTAGAATCATAGCTATTGTTAAACAGGATGAAGAAACACAACCCAGGAATGTTATGGCAAGGACATTTGCCTACCAATATTCACTACGTGTACACGCAAAAAAACAAAGCAGAATTTCAGGACACTTTGAAAATCAATTCCTGGACAATCACCAATTCCACTTACTGAGTTTTTCACCATCCTCTCTACAGAGTGTTTATTTTTTTTTACATGACCACCACAGAACGGTTGAATGCAGGAGCTTCATTTGCAATTTTCTCCCCAGTTTGTCTAATTTTCCTGTCTTCAAGACTAGCACAGACAAGTTCTCAATGGCTGTGGCTAGTCAAAAAGATACACTTAGCATCAGCCAGCGCATGTAGGAACAAGTCTGCAATGTTAGCACAGCTTCACCTTTATTATTTTCTCAATGCTGTGCCTATTAATGACTAGAAAGCAACAGGGCAATCCAAAACCCCGTCAGACACATAAAAGGGAACATTTCACTGAAGCATTAAAGAACACATTTCTCATAGCATAAAAGCATTCACTAATGCTAAAGGTGTTATGGTGAGGCAATCAAACCAAGTCTTGTATTTTGAGAGAGAGGGAGTATTTGCACTCATGCCTCATTTGTCAGGGGTAGGCACCGAGATAGAAGATTTATCATGCGATAAACAGACTTTGTTGCCTGCAGGACAATAAAGGGAAGCTTTTTGGAAGCAATTAGCCAGCACACAGAGGAAGGGCCATTTATTAGGTTTCCAAGCAATAAAAATAAAAAAAAAAACCTCCAACAAACCAAACATCTTTATTTCAGGAAATCCAGCTCAAGGGAATGTTTCATTAATATTGCTTAAAAAAAACAGAGAAGTCTTGAGCAGCTGACAGCACAGAAATCTTCCCTCCCAACATTTTTGTGGTTTCCTTAATATGGATGCATTAGCCAGAAAGAAGGAAGCTATTCCAAATGGGAGTCCCAGCAGACTGTCTTGTCTTGTCTGAGAGACACCTGATCCTCCACATGCATCCAATCTTGAGAAAGATTTATTAACCTGAACTCCTCACTACAGATATGCTCTAATGAAAAATTTAGAGATATGAGTAACTTTGAGAAAGTCTGATTTTATTTCCTCATTACTTTCCATCTCTAAAGAAAACCTGTTTAAAGAGGTCCTTTAGCCCGATTACAAATCAAAGGTGCTCGGTTTTTTCCAATGTTACAATCTCAGTGTACCACACAAGCTTCAGTTTACTTCCCTATGAAAAGGTTGTCCAAGTATGCTTAAAATATATTTGCAATTCTTTACTCCCTGTAAACTATATTAAGGTTTCAGCCACAGCAAAAAAAGTTCCAGCATACCAACTTATTCAGGCCCTCTGCAACCAAATTCCTGTAAGACTGCAGTTTAGTACTTTCATTGCTGCTCTCCGACTCTAGATTATAAGCACATTTCAGCTTTATAGACCTAACCATGGTTCTCTTCCCCCAGACAGCAAGTATTCTGTTAAATAATTCTCCTGCAGGATCCATGCTAATGTTTTTACTAATTCTATTTCTGGAAACACATTTGTCAACAGAACACAATGTAAAGATTCACACACTTGAAACAGTTTCTGTATTTTCCCTCATCTTTCTATCTGTCTTAAAGAATGGGAGAACAAACATGGAAATATCCAGCCATTGGACTCACTGGATGCATGTGCAGATGATAGATTTCTCAAAGTGCACAGTGCTCAGACACAAGAGGAGGACAGAGTACTGAGATTTCAGCTGAAGTGGGCTATCACAGTCAAATGAAATCATCTTAACCAATATCTATAATTTTGCCTTCCATTTTGTTTTTGAGGTTAGTTTTGTTTTGCCTTCTCCCCCCCTTTTTTGTTAATATAAATTAAGTACTTTATAAAAGCTGACAGGGCTAAAAAATTTGTTGAAACTATGTCATAAAAAACAGATGAGAAGGAATGCATGAGGATAAAGCATTCTGACATTTTTGAGAGCTTAGTTTTGAACTATGGACTGTAAAAATTATCCGCCCAAGCAGGTTGAAGCTATTACCTTTCTATTAAATGCTGTGTAAGAACTCGCCCCACAGGATTTCAAAACAACAGCTCAAATTTCTCCCCTTCAATTTTAAGCACAAAGTTTCATATTTGAAAAAGCCTTCAACTTCGCTTGAGATCCATTCCTGCCCTATGACCTAATTCACTTGAATTATCTGCAAAGTTTAAAGAACTGCATCTTGGGGTATTTGGCACCATCACAACCAAAGAGTTTCAGTCACAAGCAATTTCCCATCACTGGTACTAGGAAGCGGGAGCAGCAGTTAATCACTGTTGGGAAAGATCTGGTCTTGCCGAGTATTAGAAAGCACAAGGCAAATGGATGGACTACAAATTAAACAACTTTGTATACAGATTGATCTTGCAGTTTGTTATCATAAACCATCATTTTCAGTGAATAAAAGTGACCTAATCTGTCCAATCCTTTAGCATTTCAAAGATAAAAATAAAAGGTGCCTGAAGAAAGAAAAAAAAAAGCAAACTAACACAAGCAACACACACATCTAATTTGCTTTTCTGAGTTCTCTTGAGCCACTTACAAACAGGCTCCCTTCAACACATGGCAGTGTTCCAGATGACGGGCAAGAAGTGGTAGTCTCTCCCCAAGGTGACTTTCACTGTTGTAGCATGATAGGTCTTTGGCTTCCAGAGAGCTTATAAAGTTGAAATGAAGCATTATCTGCTACATCTTTTGTGCAGTGAATGTTATGTAGGGACTTAGTACAGTACTAAGAGAATAACAGTTTGGGGAAAATTACACAGAGGTATCTCATTTTGAAAAGGCAGATGTTCTCTATTTAAAATATGTCAAATATTAAATTCCATTATGCCTTTTTCCTGCTTCACTGCTACAAGCATCTTCAGAGATGCAGGGAAAAGCACAGAAAAACTGTCAATGCTTCTAGAGTAAGGTTGTTTACTTAATATACTACTGGAGAGAATAACCTCTATAAATTATGGTTTTGAAACAATGGGGAAAGAAGCATACAGGAGCATTCACAACTGCAGCCTTTGCTCTGCTTCATTTCAAGAGCTGGAATTTTAGAGGCATTACACTCCAGCAAGCCGAAGATTCACAGCATTTAGCATAAATGACAGTTTTCTTCTGAAGAATCCAAAATGCATATTAAATGGCATTAAGTACTGTGTCCAGTTTTGGGCTCCCCAGTTCAAAAAAGACAAGGAGCTACTGGAGAGGGTCCAGAGGAAGGCTATGAAGATGGTTAGGGGTCTGGAGCATCCCTCTTATGAGGAAAGCCTAAGACTGCCAGGCCTGTTTAGCCTGGAGAAGAGACAACTGAAAAGGGATCTTATCAATGCATACAAGTACTTAAAGGTGTGTGTTAAGAGGATTGGGCCAGACTCTTTTCAGTGTTGCTCAGTGACAGGATAAGGGGCAATGGGAATAAACTGAAAAAGAGGAGGTTCCATCTGATTATGAGGCAAAACTTCTTTGAGGGTGACAGAGAACAAGGTTGTGGAGTCTCCTTCTCTGGAGACATTCAAAATGGACCTGGACACATTCCTGTGTGGCCTGCCCCAGTTGAACCTGCTTTAGCAAGGAAGGTTGGACTACATGATCTCCAGAGGTCCCTTCCAACCCCAATCATTCTGTGACAAGCTATCCAGCAAAGAAAACACACTGGGAAAACATCTCTGGTCTCTCTGACTCTTGAATAAACATGGCCTGTGTTATCTACTCTGTCAAAGGAAGCATCTTGAGCTGCCAATTTATTTGCAAAACAGATATGCTGGAGATTGAGACTGGCACTGTAGAGTCTTCTAGCTACAGAGGTAACACAAATATGTTCTAAATCCTTCCTCAAAAAGGCCTTGATCAAGCACAGTAATGTAGAGCATGAAAACCTTTATTTGTACGTTGTGCTGACTACCTTGACTTAACTGATCAAAGAAGAACAAAAAAAAGGCTGAGCCTAAAGCTACCCCCAATAATATTGAATGAACACAGTGTGACTATCTCAAGTTTAAACATTCCCCTTAGTAAGCAATAGATTAGGTATTGCTGAAGATAGATCTGAGGATTTCCACAATATGAAATGTTGCTCCTTTAACAAGGATAAGAAGTACCTGCACCTTAAAACCCAGGCCAGATTCACATGGGGTTCGGGTGGCTGTTCTTCTCCCCTCCCCTCCCACTTTTGTTTCAACCTGGGAGGACACAGAACAGCAATTTCTGGGCTCAACAAAGGTCTTACACTACTGCACAGTGCATCCAAATGGACACATGTTTGCATCTCTCATCCCAGAGAAATGCTTTTCTTTGCTGTCCTCATCTGCGCAGTAAGGTCAGAATTTTGCCACTGCACACAGGTACCAGGAAACTTAATTTTCTCTGTAAGGCTCTCACATACAATAGCATGACCTATGAAAGCACTATGACAATATCTATTAGAAGTGATAGTAAGCCAATACCAATTAACTCCTGGACACTTAACCGATGCCACTAAACCCCAGTGACAATAGCTCTTATTTATACACTTCATACCAAAACAAAAAGCAAGCTGAAGAGCAGTGTAATTAAAAATAATTATAAAAATCTGACCTCAGATTCATATTTCTGAACTGTTAGATCTACGGAAAAGTCAAAACAAAACTGTTTGAGAGACTACTACCACCTCAGTAGAATCACAGCACCTCTTCTGACAGAGATAGGGCTAATCCAACTAAATCTGGGTTTTGACATTTCAGAATCACTTTTCTCAACAACTGGATTTTTCTTTTTTCCTTTTAATTATTTTTTTAAAGATCTGGTCTTTTTAGCAATAAAATATGAGGAAATACCTCCAGACCCTATATGAGTTAAAGTCAGTGGCATTATTTGAAACAAATGAATAGCTAGGCAGCTATGCACCCTTCCCCCTTTCTGCACACACCAGTGCTTGGAATGAACTACAGCAACAGAAGAAAGCTGTGCTCTTTGGAACAGAACAGTGGCTCTAGGGTTGCCACTTTTTCAATGTTCTTTTCCAATATGTAGATACAATTCCTGTTTTGGAACTGCAGGTGTCCTTTTCTGGGGGAAGATGGAAAAATAGCAGCTATACCACACATAGGCAAAAATCGCATCTTTTCGGTTATGACAAACATGCAGCTTTATCGGTGGCACAACTATTTCAGACAAACTATTTCATTCCATGTGGTGCTGTTATCTAGGGACCACTGCATGGCCTCTCCTCTGTTTTCACAGTCGTAGCTCTCATTTTATTCACTTGCATAGCTACACTTCCAGTCACCTAAAACTATGAACTACTACGCGTATGAAAAGGTGTCCATCACCACTGTGATTTTATCACTTCCTTCCTGTAAATAACAGCTATTGTTGCTGCCACTAGAAAGAAAACAGCATTTCTTTCAAGTAAGTCACAGACTAAATACATTAGATTTTTTTGAAGACCTAATCAAAATGTGGGGGTTTTGTTTCTTTGATTTTTAAGACCTTCATCCTCTTCCAACAATGAGAAAATAGGCCAGTTATATTTATCTTGTAACTAATTGCAACGAATATTAAACCAGATACTCAGTTTATAGTAATGTGTGCAGGCCCACTGACCTCAGGAAATCAATGTTCATTCACTCCAACCTGAGGATCTGATGTCCTGAATAGATACTCAGAGGACCACAATCCTGGAATGCCAGTAAAAATAAACACCGATTTATGCAGTGACCTCTGTTCAATGCCTTTTCACACAGAAAGCAGCTGGGCAATCTCTTCTTTTTCTAATCAGTGCTGGTTAGAAGTTTTAAAAAAAGGGAATCATCCTTCATCTTTCACAAGACTAAAATCTAACACAGATTTCAGCTCAACTTCCAAGATCCAAATTGACAAGTGTATTAATATTCCAGTGGTACCGGGAAGTATGCAAGGCAGCCCTTGAACATACAGCACCTGCTCAACTGAGACTTCAAAATTATCTTAGAAAAGAGAAGAAAAAGACATCAGGAAACTTAGAACATATGTAACACTTGTAATCCAGCTGAACCTGAGGTACAGGTCTCTTGAGAACACACCCAGCTTTTCCTATGCAGTGGGAGTAAAATGCCATTCACAAGACTGCTGCAGAATTTAAATGCTATAGTATTATTTAAATAGGATGTTTCTTGTTCTAAAGGAAAAAGGCACAATTGCATATTGTTATTAGACATTGAGACTAATTTGAAGACATATTTCCAAATATATTTTCCTTGGCTACAAAAGTAAATTACTCTAAGCCCTAATAATTTATCTAATTCCTTTATCACTGTATGTGTTTGCAGGACAATGCTGTGAACTGCTTCAGTAAAATAAAGTGAATCTTTAAAGAATAAACACTGCGAAGCGGGTCTAGTGTTTTGGATATTTTCTACTGTTCAGCTCACACCTCAATCAACAGCTGTGGCAGCACAGCTGATAGGGAGCAAACTAGATGTAGAGGTGAAACTGAAGAAGCCCTGAACTCAGCTTTGCTGGCAAACAGAACATCCAGAACCACGGAGGATTACATTAGCTTGGCTGTCATCACTAAGGCTACTCCCTGCTATTTTCATTTTGTGATCAGACGATATTTTGCCATTTTCCTCATTGGTTATTAACCTCTCACCTTGGTTTCAGTTCTCCTTGTAGTTCCATCTTCAGAAGTGACAATGGACACATGGGAAGTGGGAGTGCCTGGGTCTTCCTCCACAGTAACTGTCTCTTCCACCATCTCTTGAGGCTCTTGCATCATTGCTATTGATGTCTGGTTACTGGGGCTTTGTTCCTATAGAAGCAGGTAAAAAATAAAACTTAATGTTTAACTTCCACCATCATGACGTAACTATTCTACTGATTTCAGCTTTCTCAGTTGAAAAACACATTTTACCCAACAACTTGCAAGTAGAGAGTCAGGGAAAGAAGTATTTCCTGTCTCAAAAAACCATGCTGCAAAACTGTGCTGGTATGACTGGGCTCAGCTTCGCAAATGGAAATCATGTGAAGCATCTGTCCAGGACTTCATCATATTTATAGGCAACCTGTTACAGACTAACAGACTACTACCTTGCATTTAAACCTGCTTTGAGCTTTCTCTTCAACACCCAGCATAGGAAGAGTGGAATTTTTGTTTGCAAAAACATTCATTCAGTTCTGCAGTGAACAGGACCATTGGCTTTCAGAGTGATTAATCTTATGCACCATTAAAAGTTTCTTTCTATTTGATAAAATACACTCAGTTGCAGACTGCAGAAGGCTATAAACCATCAAGACCTACTATTAAACTGACACCTTTGTCAAACTGTCCAGAGCAATGATAATTTAAAAAAATGGATAGCTAAGGATTAATAGCTAAATTATGTGCAATGCTTCCCGACACCTTCTCTTCACTAGGTCTGCAAGATCTCACTGGCTATGTGCTTATTTAAAATTTATAACAGATAGACAACATAAAGAAACACTAAAAAGAAAGAAAGTAGATCAAAGGCTGGTTCTTGCAGGGATACTGCCCAAAGAGAACCTTCTGCTTCTACCCAGCACCAACGTCTGAACATTCCTTTTCCTCACACAATTGTGTGTCTCAGTACAGAAATCAAGAGAAGCTCCCTTTGGTAGACAAATGTATTTCAGAAGTTTCACAGCAAGTGGCCAATAAAGAACCAGCTTACATACTGAGAAATAAGACTTTTCTCCAGCATTATGAATCCTCAGCTACTTAAAATGAAATGACAGGCTGTTCATGTCATTATAAACCCAGAAAGTATCAGGCTACACAGGTCTCAAAGCCAAAGTAGGGCTTCTATTTGCACATCCTGTCAAAAGGCGCACAAGGAGCATCCTTTATTAAGTGCACACACACACAAATATACACACAGACACACACCTTCCCCCCTCCCCCAATATAAAAGGGAGGGAGGGAAATAAAAAGGAAAAGGAAAAGAATGACAGAGCCTAAATTGCAAAGTGAACACACTTTCCCTAACCAAGACACCGCGGACAAGTTCAGTTCACCTTTTCACATCATGGGAAAACAAAATGATCGGGATGAAACTGTTGCCATGCAGGTGCCAAGTCTAACTATGTATAGGTTTAAATATTCTCTACCTGTGAGCAGCTTCATCATCAGAGAACTAAAACATTTCATTTTGTAACATTTTATTCAGAAAAATTGCATTTCATCCCAATTCTGAACGCTGGATTGCCCCTTTTGCTATGCCATGTTTTGTACAAGCCCTGAAGGACAGATTCCTTCCCAGTGACCTTATGCTGCTGATCAGGAGCAGAGTACTCATCAAGCTCCACAGTGAAAAGTGCCATTTAATCCTTGAGTGATCTACAGTTTCCTTCGAAACAAGTTGAGATGCCCCTGTTCAGCTTCCTTTATTTAGAGCTGTATTCTGACATTCTGGATCTTAAATTTCAATAAGGAAGGAGCTTTCATTTTCAGGTAAGGGCTAATATTAACAAAGACTATGACAATAAGCCTCAGGCAATCATCTCAGTCAAAATGGAATATGGACAGCCTTCAAAGATAACACATGCTGGACCACCAGAGGTGATATAAACAGGCACTACTTCAATTTCTACTGAAACCATAAAGTAACAGGCTACAGAATCAATCAACGAAAATAAGGCTTCTGAAATCCTAAAGAAAATCACTCCTTCAGTGCGCAGTACTTAATCATTATGGCAAATAACTTATGACACAAACTGAATCCTTTATGGCAGCATTCATATGTCACATTGTGTCTTCTGCCCACGGCTTCAGACGGGAAACTAGTTCTTGGGACAAATACATTAATCCCTTCACTTCTTTTTGAAGATACTGTATTTTAACTGCAACTCCCTTCTCCCCACCCCACAGTAAAGCTTCCCTCTAAACAGAAGAATTTACACAATATTGCAATGAAGACTCATAACTTCTATTCATTTTCATGCAACCCCAACCTTCTCAACAGCAAAGAAACTAGTTACACGTAGAGATTATTTTTCCATTACACCTTGTCCCTGTAAACCTCCCTTTCATATCCAAGGTATAAAATGCCAAAACTGCTTCAAGGTGGGACCTTCTCACTCCTTCCCACACATATATGTACATACACACATATCTCATCTATCATCCTCATTTCCAGCTGCATCTTGAGATGATTGTATGCATTTACATCTCTTCATTCCCCTCTAGATTCTTCAGCAGCAAAGTCTGCTTTGTGATAATAAACCTGAGGAGATGGAAGGTGGAAAGACATATTTTGCTCTTTAAGCTTTTGCAAAACTTTTTCTTTACGAAAGAAATAAAAAGAAGGCCTCCCTTTTTATTCAGACTGCCTGTGGGCAAAGGAACCCTTAAAAGCTGGGCACTTAAACATGAGCAAAGTAGAGCATATTGACTTTAAATGAGGACTGTGCTAGGTTTTATCCTCTGGATGCTTCTAAAATGAAGATTCAAGGAGATAAAGGTCTGCATTCCTACAAGAGAAAACTATTGTTAGCAACAGACTGTCCAAAGCATCAGAAAGAAGAAAAGCTTGCAAAGTTCAAGGCAGATATTCCACCACAGACAACTAACCAGACTGCATCTTCTTTTGTCTTCCTTATTATGTGAGCTACTGAATGAGGAATGCAATGAGCAAAGAGGACAGCACATCATCCAGTTTACTCCCTGAATTAGCTTAAGGAGGCGGTTCTTTGATCTCCAAAACCAGTACTTTCTCCACATCCCTAACTTAGAGTCATCATGAGCTAACACTAATGTAAAAAGATGCAAAGGTTTGTTATCTGTTTTTAGTTTGCATCATTAAGGATTTTAGGTCATCACAAATTACAGAAAGTGGGACACATTACACCTCTCAAGCACCTTCTCTGCGCTTCACTTTTAAGTCAGTATTTAGGACGCTCTTTCGCTAAATACATGTCAGCATCTCTGATGCCAAACATTTGGCAGGTAGGCATAATTATTCAAAGTAAAACACAAGTTGCCAGATAGAGCTGGAACATGACACCCTAATGAGTAATCCTACCAGCAGTTCCCCGCCTGACAGAGGTAGGTAATGCCAGTTCAGAACACACACTCATCGGTTTGCCTTGCTGGGGGCTTTCAAAGCAAAAGCAACCAGACAATTCCTCTTTCGTTATCACACTGGACAAGACCCTGTGGTCCTTCTCCTACTGTCAAATAAGAGGGTGTTCCCCAGCACGAGATGGATCTGCCATGTCACAATCACTGTCATCATCTGAGCATCTGGGAAGACCCAATCTAAAGAGGGCTTCTTTCCATTCCTTTTCAGTGGGAGACAGGATCCTTGAGTTCCTGCAGGTGGGCTCTCTCCTCCTTTGGGGACCCTCCCTTTGAAACATCTGGGGCACGACAGCCAAACTAGAGAAACTGTGTCACAGAGAACATCAAGGGTCTGCAGCTCCCCGGGGGATGTGGCGCTGAGGGGGGGTCCTTTGGATGTTCAGGAAGGTGCCTCGCTGGCTGGGACCCACTTCCAGAGCACCTGGGCAAGGTGATCAGGGCAGACCCAAGACAAGAGCCAGGCCCAATGAGGAAGCAATACCACAGGGATGAGGAAGGCTCAAGGTCAGCCTGGGAAACAAATCTGCTTAGGTCAGGTTAGGATCAGGACAGTCAGTCTGCAGGCTGGGGTCTGGATCAATGGGCCATGCAGAGGTATGGCTGTAGCTTGGCTGGAGACCAGTGCTCCGGCACAGCAGATGCGTGGACTGAGTGCCAGGGCTAAGCTTAAATAGAGCTCCGGGTGTCTGGGCAGAAGCCCACTGTGAAGCTGGCCAGGGCCACTGAGGTCTATTAGTGCCCTCAGGGCCCAGAGCCCCTCTAAAAGGGCAGCATGAGTTCTCTTACAATAAACACACACACATTTTGAGGTGATAACCCTCCCTTCCCCCCTATTACTAAGCATTATCTATAAGGTCTCTTTCAAATAGTAACCTTTGGCTCCTTCCGAAACACCACAAAATGATGAGAACAGATTCCAATCCAGTTATTGCATAGTGTCAGTAGTCACGGCTTTTCTCCCTGCTTTTTTGAGTACCAAATGAACCCTATCCTGTTGATCTGTGCTTGCATCTCAAGCATTGCTATTTAAAAAGCAAAACAACAATCAATTTATCCGCAGCCTGTAAAAGTTAAGTGCAGACGAAACAGCTACAAGCCTTGTAAAATAAGCAAGGATCATAAAATAACAGTAATTCTTGTTTTGTTAAAAACCAAGAGTGGTATACCATTTAGGGCACATCTCCTAGGGTTTATTTTGCATTAGAAAACTACAGCTTCTATAATCATCACCATTTCATTTCCTAGAGTTATATTTCCATCAAAGTAGCAATTTTATATCTTTTTAAATTAAAGAATAACCTCCTCCAGGAGGATCAGACATCCTGCTTTAAGACAGTACACGAAGTTCTTTATTCTCTGTCTATGAAACAATTTAAAATAGTCTGGAAATAATACAAAATTGGAGGAGATTATTACTTCCACTAAAACAGTCCCTCTTCAAAAACACTAAAACCACGTACATCAAATCACCATTCTCCCAGAGATAGCCTTTGTTCAGTAGATTGCAATGCAGGATATTCAAGGCTACTGCTTACTCCAGGCTACTGTCAGATACCAAATTTGAAGGTTTTTGCAAAGCACAAAGGCTGGATTCTATACCAATGGACACGTTTGTCCTCAGTCAACCCCAGCGCAGACAAAGCTCAAGTATATCAACTCCTGTGAAACACACTACAAGTCTGGATGTAATTAATGGCATTGGACAACAATGCTAATTGAATTAAATGAGGACTCTCTCTCCTCCTACTCTTTGTTTAAATTACTTATTAAAGATTCAACCTCTGAGAAGCATGAGATTATTTGTAAGTGCAAAGCAGGCAAACATTGGTTTTGTCAGAGTCAAGTCTGGGGCTGATGTTCTGCTCCACTGGTCTCCTTCCAACTTAGGTCTGTGCTCCCAGCCCAGTCATATCCTCAAGCTATTACCTGCTGTAGGCATGTGGAAAAGAAAGGAAGATAAAAA
Organism: Nestor notabilis; assembly: GCF_000696875.1. Lineage (NCBI taxonomy): Eukaryota > Metazoa > Chordata > Aves > Psittaciformes > Psittacidae > Nestor > Nestor notabilis. Next base: position 51,291 of record NW_009931551.1, on the reverse strand, counting down.
AAGACACGTCTTCCAAAACCACTCCAAAAAAGTTTACATAGAGATCTGCATCAGGTTGGTATCCCAATGGGACATCATAAAGTAAGAAAGCCACCAGTGGAATTTGTTGAACTTTGAGTATTTGGAGCAGATCCTTCCCCAGTAAAAGATCCAGCTCCCCAGCACCTGAAGGCTCTCAAATCAAATTCAACTACTAACACATCCTTCTGCCTTTTCAGAGCCCCGCTTCCTTCACCACAGCCTGAAGATCCCTAGTATGTGCTCTGCCCTGGATTTGTCCAGAGATCCTTCTGTGCACCTCAATAGTGCAACAGCTGGAATCTATGTTTACCAGCACATGCACGTCACTGAGCCTGTATCATCTAAAGGGCAGCTGTACAGGAGACAGCCTTACTCTTTTTAAAATCATGCTTTAAGAATAGAGAAACAGATAAGTCCTCACATACAGCCCTGCTTGAACTACTGCAAGGCAGGACACCTTCTGGAAGAACATGGAGGCCTTATGTTCAAGGAGTGCTGCCCTCCTCCAGTTCAAAAGCATAGCAAGGTCCTGGTCTTCAGCACCAAGCACAGGTGGTATCACACTCTTCACAACCAGAGGAACCACTGCTGCACAGCTGGGATCAAACAATGGCACAACCAGGCAAAATGGCTCCAAAACAACGAAAAACGCACAGACCTGAAACCTGGGCAAGATACAGCACTAGAAGGACAGTTTCTAAGATAGACAATGATTTTAAGATGGAATACATAAATATCTTCGTTGCTGTAGATAAACTGATTTCCACTTAGTGAGCCTACTTCCCTGATTAAATGACATGTGAAACAAGATACGGGGTTTTTCAAATATAAATATATATTGATATGTATATATACAATGGATTCAGCTCACTTCAGTGTCAACCCAAACACATTAACCTATGACAAGCTCTCTGTTGGAGCTCTCACACAAGCTCTACCCTAAGGCTGGTCCGTTCAGAACATAAGGGAAATGTTAGCCCTCAATGAAAGCAGGCAGTCCTGGCATGGGGTACCAGAATGAACTCAGCCACACACCACAATGCACTAACTGTTTCCTGAACACTTACACACTTCCTTTGTCCTTTAGAAACACACACGACAAGCAACTAACAAATGATGCCAAGAGCTTTTAAAGCATTAAGGTTAAAAAGGAACATTTCAGCAACTGAAAAAAACCCTCAACTACAGAAGTTTTGAAAAGCCACAAAGAGCAGCTTTTTTTGCAAGCAGGCATGGTAATTCACTATCTGAAGGCATCGCACCTTTCAGGGGTAGCAAGAGGCGGAGGTGAAGGAGAAGGAATCAAAACCCAGACAAGGCCTGTAGTAGTAATATTCATCTCTCAAGGACTGCAGGACATACTGGGGTTCTGTTCAGCCACGCGGTAACTGCCCATCAACAGGGAAATCTACAGTGCCTGCCCAATGGTCAACAAAGAGGGCTTTTATGCTATTTTAAACAATCTGAAGTGTCTCAGTTAATGGAAGACCGGGCAATTGGCCCTCAACTATTTCTAATTGACTGGAATGATGGATGAAGCTAAAGGGAAAGCTGACCCACTGAACTTTTCCATACAAAGCTAGAAAACTGAAGGAGATTGTAAACAGTTTGTAAGAACGAGAAATGGGAGAGGCAGAATCCCAGAGGCTTTGCTCCTCTCAACCTGCTGCTGTTTCAGAAGAAGGAAAACAAAGGACTTCAACTCAGAGCAGCAAACAACAAAAAATACATGGGAAGGCCTAAACAAATAAGGTATTTTTCCCATGCTCTCCTCCCCTTTCTCCAGTAGCTACTTAGCTCTGCCATGCAAAGCTGGTCCTTTGAATCAGAAAGGGCAATTTGTCACTTTGACAAGGCCTCTCTCAGGGCTCTGTATTGCCTTGGCCTGCTTTTCAGATTGACTGGGTGTTAACCAAAGATGCCGGGACATGACACCTCAGTCAGCTTCAACAGATGTGAGAATACATACTTAAAACTGAGTGAGGACACACATCTTCCAGGTAGGGAAATGGATGCATAATAAATTCAAATTCGCAGCACCTTACGAGGTATCTAAATGTACGATAACTTAATTCTTCCTCTTTAGCTAAACAGAAGAATAGGAGCTTCAGGAAACAGGATTTTGCACAGATTAAATCATGTCCCTGGACACATCCAGCTCTTGCCACCGATTCTGCAGGGAAATAACATCACTTCAAAAAAGCACAAAAGCTGGGGGATGAATCCAGGCCTCAGGGCCCTGATGTAAGAAATCTGTGGCAGAGCCCAGAACTGGACCAGGGTATCACAATTCATCATTCAGTCCCTTAGTCACCAGCTGTTTTTCTCCCCCAATGGTTAAGCAAGAGTAAGTAATAAAGTAAGTAGTAAAATAGAAACCTAAGCCATTATTTTTAATATCAAAATGATACAGGCAAATAAAGAAAGGACTCCTGGCATACACAGCGTTAGGACTAGCCCTGTTTCTCTTAGCTGTCAACAGCATGGCCAGTGTTTATCTGGAAAGTTTGCCCGCTAGGAAACCACATTAAATGAGCAGGAAGTGACTGTTTCTCACCAAGATTTGTACAGAGTTCACTGTGATTTGCCAAACTACCTCCCAAAAGCAAACACAATGCAAATCTGCATGCCTAATCTTTGACCAAACCCAGAACAGATCTGACTTGTTTCCTCTCTGGACTCTTTCAGATGAACTAACCAAGGCTAAAAAAGGGAGATTTTTAGTGGGCTGAGGTAACAGCATGGATTACAATTTTCCAGCAAGCTTTTTCCTTCATCTCCACCTGCTACCTCTACAATGCTGGCAATTAAGGGTGGTGTGGGATGACTCATTTGTACATTCCTTTCTGCAAGACAGGCATTCAGCTTTCATTTCTTCTTGGCCCCACAGGGTTTGGGTCATAAATTAAACTGATGCATGTATTACTAGATATCAAGCCCACAGACTTACATGCACATAGGAGTCAGAAGTACAAGCTAGGTCCTTCATCTAAAACAAAAAAAAGAGCTGTCAGTTTGGCAGATTACAGCAGCAAGTTTCTTTGTCCAGTCCATTTGTCCCACACTCTGCCCCCAGCCACTTACACACATCACTACTGTGTTAAACCCAAACCTGGCAGACCCAGCCCGTCAGTTCTAGGCTAACACATGCACGCCTACTTGTGCTGCTACAAAACTACCTTAGAGAATTGCTTCTTAACTTCAAGGCAGATGTAAACCGTATCTTCATACTCCGAATTACGACCCAAGAGTGGAACACTGGGTGTCCTAGCAGCCATATCACATCAGTGTTAAATTAACTAATCTCCTCACCCATGCACAAGCTTGCCTGTAGATCTGAACTACACAACAAAAATGCATTTTTTGGCAAAACACAGCACCACAACAAAAGAAAAAAATAAGAAGTTTTTATAATCTTGAGGGAGACGGAACAAACAGATCACTGATGAATTTTTAAGCCTTCATTCCAAGAAAGCTGTTTCTTAAATAAATTATTTCTCATTCTAGGGAATACAAAGTGATTGTCAATAAATCTAATCACCCATCTCAGGAGGAATGTGCTTGCCAACGTCTCTCGCTATTAAGCACCAAAGCAGGTTTGCTTGGCATCAAGAGAGCAGGACTGCTCCAGTCCAAATGGCTCCCCAGGAGATCACTCATCTTAAATCACATTCTACTTCTCCCTCTGCATCTTGCCCCCTCCCCTCCCATCCCATCCCCACACCAAGAGCCACCGTCTAAACAACACATAGCAGTGAGATGTGTGAGCAGCCTCTAACAGGGGCCTGGCTCTTAATGTTGTGTAAGCCCAGAGACCAAATATGTGACAGCAGGAAAGAAACTGTGCGGGAGGTCTCTGGATAACTGTGAGACCATTTGAACACCAAAAGGCGCAAACAAGCCAACAAAGTCAGAGGCCGCTTCATCTGCTGTAAATCTTCCAAATGGAAGAGATTCCAGCAGAAAGACAATTTTCCCAAGCGCGACGCAGTTACCATGTTATTTCAGCTACCCGAGAGACTTCACAAATGGCTTTTTGTCCCCAGTAGTCTGTTTACTTCACACATTCTCTGTTTATTTCCTAAGACTGAGCTTACAAGCCCTACTTGTACATGGACAGTCCTCACACAGACTTGACAGACAGCAGGTAGACTTGCTAAGGTAGTGTTAAACTAGCAATAAACAGTACAAAGAGAAGGAAAAAAGTAAAGAAAAAGGAAAGAGAACACTTGAATATGTTGGAAAATGCTGAGTAAGAACATTTCATCATCTCTATTTAGCACATCTGCATGATTGATCACTACTGGCACAACTGCTCAGCTCTCGCATCCACAGTTGTGGAAGGATGTGGATACACCTCAGTGGGCTCAGAGCACAGCTAACAGAACAGCCAAGAAGAAGGATCAGAAAGGTCTCTCATCCAGCCCTAAGGTCCAAGCTATTAACCTCAGAGAGATTACAGTTCAAGTGCCTAAAGGTGTAACAGAAAGTTGATAGAGAACCCTTCAGTCTCACAGATAAAGATTTAACTAGTCCAATGTCAGGAAGCTGAGGGCTGACAAGACACACAGAGTTTAATTTCAATCAAGTATCAATTATTGAGTGGTGTAAGTAAACTTCTGCTAGCCAATTGGTTTGCTAACCAATGCTAAAATGTTGCTTACCACTTAGCAGGTTGAACCTGTTTGGTTTTGTTTTTTAAGAAACATATTCCTATTCAATCAGAAACCTGATAACAGAGATGTGCTTGTGGGCATGCACACAACTACTCCTACTTGACTGCTATGCTAGCCCAAAGACCTTTCAGTCAAAGAACAAATCATTTAAAGCTTGTGAAAGGCTCCCCCCAGCAAATTATACTTCAATATAATAAAGAGATTTTTGTCAGTCAGGGAAGGGACTAGTGAAAGTTCCCTGCTCAGCATTGGTTTTGGCTTAAGGAGTTCACTTTCTCTCACCAGTGAGCAAAGGTGAAACCCCTTCTCAGCTGGGCCAGCAGTACTTCAAGTAAGGCCATTTATCCAGGCACTGTCACCTAGAAAATTTATGGGAAACTACTGGGTCCATTTGGTGTATAGTAAGAATGCTAAATACTGGCAGTCAGGCCATTTAGCAAGGACTGCTATTACTGCATGATGAGCATGAATCTCAGAAAGGAAATGTCATTTAAGCTGAGGTGGAAGTTGCTTGCCCAGAGGTAAATATCTTCACTAGTAAAATAAAATAGCTCTCAATTTCTCAGTTAAATGTGTCTGGCTTTTTTTCATTTTACATCAGGTCTGGCTAAGTGCTTGCTGGAAATATCCATCTTACTGTGACCATTCCTACTGGCTCTGTGAATGCAGTCAGCACTTCTGGATTAAAGCATTTGAATTGTAAAATCCAATTGCATTTGTCAACCAACCAATTATTTACATAGTATCTTTTTTATTATTATTTCTGATATGCTTTTGTTTGGCACTTCACAATGGAATTCAAATATGATAAAGATTAAGACAAGACGGACGCCTAGAGCCAGCAATCTAAGTCGCTTACAAACAGGTTCTCGGGGAGCTTTTCAGAGAGCCATTTCTCAATTAAACACACAGAGATAACAACAAGAGATCACACAGAGTGAAATTAAGGACTTGGTATTAATGAGCATCAGACAGAAAACTAGCTTCATGCTCTGAATGCTGTACTTTGCTACAGCTGGCAAGACAAGCTGCAAGATTGCTGTTTCAACCCAGGGACGGGACAGCTGTGTTTTACTCCCTTTCCTTGTTGTGTTTTTCTGCCAGGAAAGGGAATCTTTAATTTTTCCAGAGAAGCCCTGCCAAGCTGAGGCTGCAAATAGGAAATGGTGTGTCAGTAAGCTTCAAGCCAGCTTGCTCACAACCCTAGCCAGAACTCTTCAAAGCACCTAATAACCTACATGTACGCTGGCAACAGTGACCACCTCGCTTTCATGCAAACCAGCCTCCTGCTTTAGACTCCCTTTGTTATGTAGCACTGTGCAGGATATACCATTTTCATCTGTTCTGGCAGAGTATGTGGCATCCAGGTACCCAGCCTTCTCTCCTTCATATAAAAGGAATAGCTTCCATAAGACCCACCTCCACTACTGAAACTTCGGCAGAAATAAACTGCTTCTTATCATGAAACTCCCTAAGTGCATTAGAGGAACAAAGTTCTCCATAAAGCATTAGCAGTCCTTGTATCATCTATACACACAGCTGTCTTTCTCAGAGTTCACATGAAGCTGCTTTATTTTACTTCCCGCTCGTCACAGAGAATCAACAGCCAGTCATCCCACCCACCTTTTTTTAAGCAGTTGGACAGACTCAATCAGTACAAATTTAGCAGCTGTGAGATTTGTACTCTGAGCACAGCGCTGGAAACATCCTCAGAAACACACATTAACAGGGTTAACTCTCCTTTGGTTTCCAGCTTTAGGGTTCACCCTGTTGCTAAGAGGAGAATGGCGCTTTTTAATCCCTTCCCAGAGTCCCCAGCAGCACAAAAATACCTCCAAAAAGGTGCTGCTCAACCCATGAGTCAGGTTTGCTGATCTGGACTACCCCAACATTCATGATACTCTTAACAAATGAAGACATCCTCAAGAACAGTCCAACAGAAATACATAATACCCCAAAGCTCGACTTGTTAAATCAGAGAGTACAGTAGTTACCAACAGACAAAATGTCAGCATGGAAGAGAATTAGTTTGGTAGAAAGTTGGAAAAGCAATGCCAGGATCCAGGAGCACACCAGGAAAAGATATGCAGAGGAGAAACACATTATAAAATGTATGAAATATATCCAGGGAAACAAAACAATAAACATGGCAGGGAAAGGGGAAGGGGAGGAAAAAATAAGAAAAGACAGAATCCATGAAGAAGGAAAGTGTCATGTGAAAGTCAAATCAGTGGCTTTGGTAGTGGTAGGAAAGTGGTAGGAAAAGGGAAGGAAGGGGGAAAGTACGAGAGAAATATTTCAGTCTTCAGTTTCATCCTGTTAACACTGCTTTAGTTCACCATATAAATCTTTTGATGAATAGTAGCTTTCTCCACACATGGCAGTATATTAAGATTCTTTTTTAAGACTTTCCAAACAATACAGTGTCATTCTTCAGCTTTTTATGAGGTTTGCCTAGACTATGTTTATGTTGCTAAGCTCTCATTAGATGTGTATCTTGTACTGGTACTTACTGACAGGGAAGAGATCCTAAAATGCAAGAAACCTGAACACAAGCCCAGCATTTGATTTTACACCAGTGAACACTCACAAGCAACAGTACAATGTCTTGCTTTGTTACTTAGTGATACTTCTGTGCACCTTCAGGATGAACTGATTTTGCCTAAACTGCTCCACAGCAGCACGTGAGCAATTCATTCAGGAAAGGACAGAAAGGGGTTTTTTTAAGACCCTCCCAGAGAGCACAACTCCAGATGCATCACGACCCATCTCCCACAGCACGAGCTCACATGCCAGCCACAGCATATCCAGACTCCCAGCACCTAACACATGAGCTCCAGATTGGGGAGTACTGCCCTGAGCCACAAATACTGGAGAAGTGCAAGAACAACATGAGGATGAAGCCAAATTAATAAATCTTGCTTAAAAGGGATGACAGTTAGCATGTCAGGAAGAGCAAATGTACCAAGCTAGCTATCTGGGTGGAAGACAAAGATATCCATCTGAACAGCAAATTCTGTCAAACACCAATGAATGCTTCACACCCCACAGGCAGAAAACTAGCCTGATTCTACACTTAATTCAATTCTCCATGTCAACAGTGGCCAAACACACCAGTATTTACAGCTTCCCCCACTTATCAATTCACACATGCAGAAATTAAATCAATTTCTGAATAAGGAATCATCAGCAACTCTGATCTCTAAAAAAAACCCCGGGAAAATGTTTTTGCCAAGCAGTTTAAAGGGAGCGCAGCTCCATTTAGAAAATTAAATGAAACCTAAGTATAACTGTATCATTCACTTAACGAAAGCCAACCAACATATTATAACAGGCTGTTCACACACACCTAAAATGTGTTTGGAAACCCAGAAAAGATACTGGATAATGCGCTCTGTATAACCCCAGCAGTAGACGTTACAGCTATTCTTAATCCTAGCTTTGTAAACCTTCTAGACTTAATCCATTGTGCTTTTGGATCCACAATATTTTGCAAAGCGCTGCAGTTTGCTGGCTTATAAACACACCCCACCAGCTCGCTGGCTAGAACGATTTCTGCTGACTTCATGTATCATTTCAGTTGCACTCATCAGGGATTAATAATTTTCCCTGCTAAGGATATAGGCTGCAAGTACTAAGAAGAAAAAGCTATGCATGTGTCTGAAAACGACTGGTAACATTTTGATAGGTGATATTTGACTACACCACTTCAGACGTTAAATATAAATTGCACTAATGAAAAAGAAGGTCCTTCATTAAAAAGTGAAAAGTACATAAACAACCCAGAAGTGACTGAATACTGCACAGCACTACTTAGAGCACTGAATCATGTTCTGAAATAACCAAGTAATTCCTTATTTATCGACTACTCACTTTTTATAGGTGTTTTCAGAGTTTTCCTTGAGAAAGGGAAACAGAGCATGCAGTAGCTGCTCTATTATACTAAACTTACACACAACTGCAGATATTAAAACTTTAATAAAAGATTCTTTATTCTCAACTAATTATTTCAAAAATCTGAATCTTTCTGACAAGCTGCTGAAGTAAGTTCTTCTCTAACCCAGACACTGCTGCTCTTTAGAAGACAAGACATTTAAACTCTCCTTTCTCCAACCCACTGTGAGCAGCCGTGATTGCATCAAAGCAGCACAACTCTGAAGGTAGGCTGCTGTGCTGGGGAAGGCACAAAACAAAGCTACTACTGGGGAACAGTAGTACCTCTTCATACAGTATTTGTGTCCAGCCTCCATTCCTTGTGCCAGTTTACAAAAGAGGCAAACAGTCAGATTCACAATTAATTTTATCTGCAAGAGAAGGTCAAGCTGTCCCATCATAATGATGTATTGAAAATCCCCGAAGAAAAGCTGACAGCAAAAGCCATATAAATACATATGGTGAACAAGCACTGAAGAGGCACTTCACTATTTCTTCTGTGAAGTTCAATCAGGGTATTTAAATCTCAACTCTTTTGGAAATTTTACTGCTTTTTAAAAGATGTAATTAATAAAATGGCTTTGTCATCATAAATGCATTTTATATCAATAACTTCTCCAAGAGGAAGCAAGATCAGATAAGCCTCTGTATTCTCTGCAGACTTTCATGAAGAAATTTCTCCATTTTTCACAGATGCACACATACCACAAGAAATAAGATCATTTTTTAATAGAGAGTACTTCATGTAATAAGAAGAACCCAAAAATAATGGGAGGCTAACTTAAGCATTTCTGGTTCAGTCCGCTACCAGTAAGGTCACATCTCAGCACACTGCCAACTCTGAAGCACTGCCACATTTTGCTATGAAGGTGATTTTCCATCATAGGTTATTTGCATTCCAATAATAGGCTTCTATATTTATACTCAGCAGGAAGTAAAGCAAATATCAATACAAATCCACATAATTAGTCTAATGGAATTTTACACAGCTAAAAAAAACACAAACCCTTCAGAACAAATCACTGAGTGAACTGCTTCAAGAACATTACCTTCACACCTGCAGCAACACCACAGCAGAAGAAACCATCAGTGACATCCACTGCTTATAGCATTAAGCAGCATTTTGCAGTTTCAGCAATCAAGTAAGTTTAAATGGTAGGTAGCAAGTACCTTTTGTAAGCCATTTCGATCTTGTTACTACTAAAAAAGTTTCAGAAGGGAAATAATTTATTGTCAGGATCAGGTGGAGAGATTTGAAGATGGTGACTGTCAATCACCATGCTACAACACAAGCAGTAGTTTACTATTCTCTCTCTTAGAGCTTATGATCTTGATGACAGACCAATGGCCTTTTTCCTAGGAGAAGATAAACTGAATGGAGGCTTGTAATTCAGCTGAATTGCCCTGCACTGTCTATTAACTATCCAGTCTACAATGCTCAAGTTGGTGCAGTACCACATACAACGCAAATGAAGCTGTTTCATATTAACAGGAAAGCACTGACAACACACCACCCATTCATGCAGCAGCCCTTTATTGCAAGTGTATGTATATGCTTCAATACATAAACCAGCTACACTCAGAGACAGCAATTTCACATGCACACCCCCAGTGAAGTGTGCTCAAAACACAGAGACCACAGACTGCCGGGAGCTGGCTGGACTCAGCTGAGCAGACCACAGGGCAATGGTGAAAACCGGCATGTGTTGACATCAGTTACATGTGAGAACGCTGGTGGCTGGGAGACAGCTGAAACATTAACTGCAGTCTGCTTTGCTGAGGGCCTGGCAGCAGTAAGTCTAGAGGAGGCAGCCCCCGGCCTATCAAGAGAAATAACAAGTGACAATCCAGGAAAGCATGTGCACTGTCTGTTCATGCATGCATGCAGTCTTGGGCCAAGCAGTGGATGTGCGAAAAGGTTTTCCCCAGAGGAAAAGTGTTTATTAATTAATATCTACTGAATTAATTGGTTCCCCATAGTCTCTGCTGTGCTTCTAAAACTGCAGCTCTTATCAAATCTGCTGAAATGTGTCAGGTGTGGTGATTGCATAGGAAGTTCATCAGGACACTTCAGTCAATGACAAAACAATACTTAATGTTTTCATTTTTAACAAATTCAAAGTGTCCCCATCTATGTAGAAATCATAGAAAATGCATTTAAAATCTCTAACCCATAACCACTTAAAAAAACCCCAACACATGCTCTTACTTCAGACAAGCGTGGCATATAGCAGAAAAATAGAAGGAAGATGCTGATCTGAGACCAGTGGCACACGTACTGGCTTATTACCTGCAGTAACCTTCGTGTTCCTTTCATATGTTTACTGTTATACTCCTTACACCAACCTACTCCTGGTAGCTGGTGGCCACTACTACCAAACTAATCTTTAAATCCACCATCTCCTCTCCTCCTCCTCCCTTTCATCAGGGCAGGAGAGGTATTTTTGGATTCTGACTACATCTGGCACAACTCTGTACAGTGACATCATTTTTCCAAAGTTATCAATCTCACTGAGAGACTTTAATCATCACACGTCAGTGTCAGCTGGCAGGGTCTGCAACTCTGATCACTGCTGCTATAAGGAGTCATCCTTCAGCAGCTTGTGTAAGCCCCAGCTCCCTTCATCCGTGAAGCAGCAGAAGACGGCTGCCCCAGCTCCCTTTCAGAAATCATCCAAAATCAACACCTACAGTAGAAAAGCACTGTTGCAGTTAAATTCAAATGCTGTGTTTAAAAGTTTACTACCAGTACAACACCACACTGCCTCCTGCAAATAGAACAAGCCCAAGGACTGGTCGTTTGACCACTGTTCAGGCAGAAACTGCTCCTGCAACACCAGTAAGGTCTAGAGTGCAGTCCTGACACCACATTCAAGACCTCAAGAAAATGA
>NW_009931551.1:20338-39739 GCF_000696875.1 Nestor notabilis | reverse complement strand
TAGTACGTCAGCAGGACAACTCCACTGCAGGAAATGGCTGAAGCACACCACGAAAGAAACATTTACCAATATACACAAGTGTGATTGTAATGTGTACAGAACTAGCTTCCTACAGAGGAAGATGCCACAAGGTCAGGCTGGTAGGAAACAGAAGGGGCTGTAGAGAAGCTTAAAATCACATTCCTAATTCAGAGGCCTTGCTAATAATTAATTTCTTTACAAGTACATAATAACTAGAACAAAAATGAAAGCTGCCTTCCGAGAATAGTATTTGCTGTGAAGCAGGCTGCAAATGAGAGTCAGCAGGATCTGCACTACCTGACTGGCAAATATATTTTCATTTTATACTTAGCATATGACAAGCAAGACTTTTGAAGTGATCCATATAAAACATTAGTGCACAATGCAGTGGTTAGGAACACAGCAAATGAAAAAGGTGGGAAGACTCCTCCTCTACAGGAGAGTTGTCACTGAAGAAGAATTTGCAACATGCCACATGGAACTAGGTAAAGCACTTCATCTTTCTGAGAGATAGCAAATCTCTCTTACAGCTACGAACCACTCCTCTTTAATTCTGCCCCATCCAATCATTAAATCCTTTGACGTTTCATCTTTGAGGAGGTATTTCTCTTCCAGATGCTAGTAAAAAGCAAACGACAACAAAAATGATAAATGCTCAGTTTCCAGCCACTCTGATAAAGCACAAGCCTACACAAAGGAATTGAAGAAGCTGTAACCACAGTACCCACAACATCATGTCAATATGATCCCAGTGACATCCTTGTGTACAGACTGAGCTGCTCTTAGAGGCACCTATTTGCTCTTGAAGGATTCAGGCTCGAGGGGATCACTTCCATGCACTTCATTTTCTTTTGGTTCACTACCCTGCATGCAGATATGGAAGACTTCATAACACATTTGCTGTCCACCTGGAAGACATTAATGAATAATTTCCAAGCAAATCAAATATAGACAGCTCTTGGGATTTCCTCTGTTTCTTCATTGCTTGCTCTGAAACACAGAAACATGTAATATCTAACTAGATATTAAAAAATTGCAGTATTTTTCAGTCTCAGCACAAAAGCTGGGGAGTTGAAGGTTTTAATAAAAAAAAACCCCATGGATTAGGAGAAATTATTTCAAGTATGTGAAGCGCATGCCAGATCAAATGTTGTCTTCTGTCGTAAGAGGTAACCATTATACAGTGGACTAATTTGAAAACATTATTTAACTGGATTTTATATAAATCAGACTAGGTGGAAAGATGTGAAGATGTGATTTGTACTGCCAGCTTCACCCCTAGGAGCACAGACACCGAGATCCGTGCTGAAGGAAGCTCTGCATGCAGAGACAATTCAGTTGGTGGTGGAAGACTCACAACACCATTGACTGCCCGCCCAGTCCTATGAAAGATGTCATATTTGTCCCTTCATGTCTGCAGTGCAGCTCAGGGGGAACAGTTAAACATAGCCCAAAAGGCAACCGACAACAGCAGCAACACACACTCACTTCATTAAGCACCAGTTCAGACCCTTACAGACAGCTCTTGCTCTAGAGGTATTTCAGAGGAGCTAATTCAAGGAGGTCATGAGAAGCTAATGCATCTCAACTACCACAACATGAAAGCATCTGACAAAGGGAAGGGGGAAATACCAATTAGGGATTAGTGAAAAGGGAAAAAGCCACAGCTACTTTTTAATTTATCTATAAATCCATGGTCTGTGCACTCAGTGGAACCGAGCCATTTGATTTACATTTACTTCACCTATCAGTCTCTTGAAAAGGAAAATACTGCTCAAGTTTTTGAAGACAGAGTTAAAAGGAACTTCCTGCAAAGATCTCCCCAGACAAAAAGCACTAGTGACTTCTTGGAAGATATAAATGTACCAAAAACTCTCAAAAAGTTTCTGACTCCAACTTCTGCTTTACAGTACAGGCTGTCAGATGAATTCGCAATGTCTTTTGTAGTTGTACATTACCTGGAGGCTGACTACAGGTAAGATACAGCTACAGCTTCTCAGTGTAACTCCCAATGCAAATACTTTGTCCTGAAGGAAAAACAATGCTCTTTTGAAATAAAATTAAACCCTTGGTAAAGCAGAGCAATTACTCTGGAATGAAGCCACCTTTAATAATAACAAAATCCATGCAAGGACAAATGTAATTTATACAATTCATGCTGAAATAGACTACACAGACCAGCACAGCTATCCTAACGTGCCTGTCCAAATTCACAGGGGTTTTTTCCCCTCGTATAAAGGCTTGCAAAAGGAATTCAGGAGAATATTTTGGGAAATCTTTACACAATGTGCTTAAATGCTTTGCTTCCTGTCTGAAATTTACCTCCTGATGAAATAATTCACAATGACAAACGACAAAAGCGTTTTTCCCAGTCAGTTACCATTCTGGATCTCTGAGATGTTCTGGGAACAGTGGTAAGTAACAGTCTTGGCAAAAATAGCTGGATGACCAGGGAATGCAAAGTACCAAATGGCTGGACTGTTTTAGTAAGGAAAGGCCAGATGAACACACACACATACACACAAAATAAGACTGGGAAATGAAGTTGCCTTGACTGATCTGATTTATCATTGCTGAAAAACAATTCACAGCTATGGATTTACTAATAACCTTCTCCCAGGATAGGCTTTGTGTGGCAGCTGCATTTTGTCTCTCTGGTAACACCTTTAAAAAGAAAGCCAAACCACACAGAGGATATACAGCAGTATCCACTCCCGGTAGTGTTCAGGGCAGTCACAGTCAACTTCCTGAGTCTTCTTCCCTTTGTTCTTTAAAAAAAGGAAAAAATGAGGGGAAAAGATCTCATCTGTGACATACCTTAAAGTATCAGAAACTCGGTCAGCTTTTGCAGTAATCTGAATCCCTCCTCTGAATCCCCTTGCATTTTCTCACAAAATACATGAGTCTTGCCCAGATAGGCTGCTGTATTGCAACAGATAAAGAGAAAACCTGCAGAATTGAGGTCAGGGGTTTACACCACTGGTAACTGCTATTCTTTTTCACTGGGAGAGGCAGTGGACTACATGTGGTGTGTGTAAAAGAATGAAAGCTAAAGCAAACAGCTTGCAAGTCTTGTTAAATTATCTGTACTGAGTAAGAAGCATAAAAGCCACCAACATACAAAGAGACTATTAGATTCAGTTAAGCCCACCTATACTGATCAGGAAAAGACATTAGAATACTGCCAGAAGGCCCAGCATGAAAGATCTCCAGTTTAGGATCCAGTCACCAGGTCTGCAGTATCTAGAGTCCTACAACTGACCAGAGGTTATGAGAAGAACCCATAAGCATTTTAGTGTAAGGAACTCTGCTGAGTGATGGCTCAGGCCTAAAAAAGTGGTTGAGAGAAAGGGCAGCTCAGAGAATGGCAAAAACATAGACCAACTTCTGTGTGTAGTCTAATGGTACCTGGCATACTGTGTTACAGGCATTATCTAATTAGACAGTAAGTCACATATCAACACTCGATGAATTGATGATCTCTCCCTACTGTATCGAAGAACCTGAGAATTTTGACATTTAAGAAAACCAAAGAAGTGTTTTCAGAAGCTGCATGCCAGCCTCTGACGCTGCCCCTCTAAAGGGAGCAGACCACTGTGCTGTCCTTCCAGTGAAAGCCACGCTGCATTTTCTGTTTGTGTTTGTTCAAACACAAAAAATCCTTTTTGCTAAGGCGCAGCTAACGGTAGAATGAACTACCTCATTGATCTAAATAAAGTCAGCTCTAAAACTTGCAATAACCATTTAAGTGCCTACTTTGTTAATTATTTCACCGTTTAACTAATTCATTATGAGCATCTAAATAATAAGCTTATTCAGCATAAGCTGAGATCAGAGACGTTGCAGACACCCGCTCAGACTACCTAACCTTCTGCTCTTTGGGGTCTGTCCCCTGCAGCCTCAACCCAGCAGCTTTATTGGGTTCTAGCCCCCTTGAGACTGTTCAATTATTCCACAGCTCAATACAGCACAGCTTTGTGAAAGCTTCTTCTGTCTCTTAACATCAGTTCCTCTATAGCCTTTGTGTGGACTTTTTGGGATGGTTACCTCCAATTTTCCAATTTTGTTTCAGGAAAAAAGGTCACCTTCCCGCATCAACAAGAACAACATTCCTGAAGGCAGAGAACATGTGAATTGCTATGTTATTAATCCACTTTCCTTTTCCTCACTTGTTGCTTCTGAAGTTATTACTTTGCATACAGCTTCAACAACAACTGTTCCCCTGAAAAATCAGGATTTCTATAAATACATAGTAGAGCTCACTTGGGAAACAAAGGCAACACACCTTCAAGAGGGCATGAGGAATTGCATCTGTACCTCCTACATGCTCTCAATTATATCCTCCATCCGCACTCTTTCAAAAAGGCATAGCACTTGTGATTTCTTCAAGAAAAATACAAAGTGCACTTCACCTTTCTATGCTTCATTTCAGCCTGGCATTTATATAGCTCAGAAGGTAATTACACCTTTTCTGGCAATTTTAACATATGATTAAGCGCACCTCAAATAGGCGATCTTTCACCTTTCCAGGAGATGGTAATTGAAGTTAGCACACGTACTGGCCTAAGAGGGTCTATTAGCAGTTCAAACACTGTTCTCGCCCACTCCTGAGGAGTGATCTAATCTTCAGGCAGACTGCGATAGCTGGAGCCTTGGAGAAAGACAAAAACAGGGCAGTAACTGCGGCCTTTTACTGTGTGGACAAGCCCAGGACAACTTCACTCCAAGTGGCAAAACACAATGGAACAAATCAAAACAAAGCTGCAGCCATGCCCGAGTTCCTACTAAGGGAGTGGTGTTTTCCTCAAGTATTCCCAAACAGCGGCCAGTATGGGTGGGTCTGGGGAGTCAAAGCCTTCAGTACAAACTGTTTATTGAAATAACTCCTTTTAATTGCCCTTCCTCACATTGCAGTTCTTAGCCACTGAATCACTTGTGCTCTGAGAAGGGGTGAAAATGTACCACTGTGACTGCAATTATAGCACAGTAACTCACACCAATCTCTATTTTTGAAATAAAAGCTTCTTAACTAATAATGAAATCACTAAAAAGCAGTGAAACCGATTTCCCATTTAGCAATAGTATGCAACTGCCAAATGGGTTACTCTTGACTATTTACCGAGCACCTGAACTGATGCAGATCATTACTTCCAGCAGGCACTAGGGATGCTAACCTGAAGATTTAATACAGGAGGCAAAACCCGATATTGTAATATTGCCACAAATATACAATTGTACAATGTATGCAAGCTTTACATGAAGCCATATGCTCTTAGAAATTACAGTAATTTGGTTGCGAGGGAGCAAATCCACTTAAATCTAGTTGAATACTGTGAGGACAACCAGGGTGAATTTACACAGCACACCAAATGCCAACTAAAAACGTTAAACACAAGTCAGCCATCTTGGTCTGTAAATTTTTTCCCCCCAGCTGCTGTGAAGGCACATTATTTAGAGCAGCTGTGTTATTAATAAACAGCTCTTATGCACACACACAACTCCGTGCAGACCTTTGACCTTGCAGTGAAGGACTTAGTGTATGTATGTTTAAGCCAGCAGAACCTACTTGACTGGTGTCCCAGATTTAGCACCTAGAGGAAAATACAGCTCCAGCAGAACTCTATTAAATGGATGTGGCTGGGAGTTGAAAGCCAAGTCTGCCTCATGCAGTCAATGCACAATTAAGTATCAGGCGAGCAAAATGTTGGAAGGAAGATAAATTTCTCAATTGAATGTTATAAACCAGGATAAAAAAACCACAGCGACAAGGGGCATCTCTGAATTACAGCTCCATCAGAGTTAGGCCATAGATTCTCAGTTATTTCACAAAACTGAGAAGAAAATGCAATCAATTCCCATCTGCAGATGGGCAGCCACACACGGAATGCTACACCAACAGCAGTGGTTAGAGTCAAGCTCTTCCCTATTGACCCACTCCTGTACCCCAGGAACCATTCTTACCTTTCCAGAAACTAATTTTTCACAAATTTGTGGGATTTACCTTCAGTCTATTTCTTAATACCTCATTTAAAAGATCTTTTAGCAACCTCAAACAGCCTAATTCAGGCCAATACCACAGCAGCTACCCTAAAATGAAAAGCCTAACCTCAGAAAGAAGCTTAGTGATGCAGGACACCTTTCCTCAGGAAACCTCGTTTAGCTATCACCTATACTAGCATGTCTCAGGCACAGCTCTGCTGAATCCATGCCATCACAACAGCACAAATGAAGGAACACATTACTTCTGCTAGGATAAAACCATCAGAAAGAAAACAAAAGCCAGAGGAAAAAAAACCAACCCCAAATCCAACTGGAAGCTTTTATGGTTTTTTTCTTGAGTGTTATACTACTCTCCCCCACCTCTGAAGCGGTTCGGGAGCTCACACAAGCACATTCAAACACACGTATCTGAAAAGACAGAAGCATGAGAGTTTATCCTGGAGGCACAAAACAGAACTGGGTCAGAAAATTGGGTAACATTTGACTTGCTCAGGCCAACACAATCAGGCAAAAAATGAAGTTTGGATTGGATTACAGCCATGCTGGCTTGCAGCGGTTATCTCCTACACTGAGTTCAGTACTAAATGCCTTGAGCAATGACACTATCATGTTCCACATTTTGAAGAGGAAGGTTTCATCCCTTCGCGTCTGCACATCCACAGCGTCCCTTCTTCACCCACCAGCAAAGAGGAAAAACCTCTCATAACCTTTTCCTGAGCTTAACTAAAAATCACCTGGTACCTGCCAACAGAAGCAGGAGCAGAGCAGACAAATACTCTCTTAGAGCAGGCGCTTGAAGCCTCTCCTGCAGCACCCAAGTGTGCCCATGCAGGTATTGCTACCTGTGTTACAGAGCGCACCGAACATGAATGAAGCCCCGAGCTTCCTGCTTCTCACCATTTAAATCAATTCATTTTGAATACCGCAAGTATCTAAATAGAAGATGACTTCCAGAATGATTAACGCTGCACTGGTTTACCTATTCCAGAAGGTACAGTGCTTCTCTGCTGCTAGAAAAAGTCACGGGGTAGGGATTTTCACGTCTGTTCCTATCCACTGTGTCTCTGTAATGGGCTTTCTAGTCCCTCCTTTTTTC
Organism: Nestor notabilis; assembly: GCF_000696875.1. Classification (NCBI taxonomy): domain Eukaryota; kingdom Metazoa; phylum Chordata; class Aves; order Psittaciformes; family Psittacidae; genus Nestor; species Nestor notabilis. Next base: position 32,622 of record NW_009931551.1, on the reverse strand, counting down.
CCCCCTCCCCTTCATTTTTCTCTCTCACACAAGGAAATGAGACAAGATTTTTTCCCCCAAATTGTTCAATCGAGACAGCTGTATAGAGAAAAAGACAGAAAGCAGTGGGAGGGTAGCAGAAGTGGATAAACACAGAGGTGAAAGCACAAGGGTGGGACCCTGCTGGGAGCCAGCGTAAGAGCTATTAACACCACGCAGTGAAAACCATGTTTAGACAAACCCTGAGGATACACATCTGGATGGTATTGATAGGAGTAACCTTGCTACAAAGTATGGGCAGCAACAGCTCTCCAATACTGCAGGAGGGATCTCAAGCAAATAAAGGCCCTGTTTTCATTCATATTGTGTAACTTGAAATAATTAAACCACCTTCCAATAACATTTTACAACTCGCAATTACCACCTTTCTATGTCCTGAGAAGTTCAAAATCAGAATTAATTTTAAAGGCTACTAATTTCATAAAACAAGAAACTAAGGTACAGACTATCAACAGATTATTCCCCACCATGTTTCAGTGCCTTCAGGTATGCTGTGCTTATGCAACACATTAGATGTCAGCAAGTAAGTTTCAAGTGCATCAGTGTCTAACAGACTCTGCTCTCTCCCATCATCCAAAGGGAGACTCCAGTTCTTTAACTTTTCGAGCCACTGAAGAGTTAGACTGATATTCTTTTTGTGCAGCAGATTTTGAGAAATGTCCCACAAATGGAAGGCTGCCTCTGGAACTCATTTATCAGGAATTTCAGCAATGCTCCACACAGATGTTGCGTATCACTGCAGGCTCTGCTAAAATGCAAAATGTTGTTGGACTCAAATATGAAGGATTAACTCCACATGACTTTAAACTGCAGAACTCCCATGAACATTGACAGCAGTTCCCTCTCATGGCACTGAGAATACAGCAGCATTACATAGTGAAACAAACAAGGCAAAAAACTCTACAGTCCTCCGAAGTTCACTGGCATGATTTGTCTGCATAGGGCCCTGAAGCCTTCCCTCATTTTGTCCTCTTCCCTTCACACTTCTTTTTCTTTCCATTCAGCTGCAATTCAGCTGGTTTTGCTAAACTTTTACTCAGTGCTCCCCATGCCAAAAGCACTTGCTGTCCTCAGTATCTAGTAAATTTTCTTAAACTCTCGACATCAGGTACCATTTCTATAGCTGTTCTAATCTCCTTCAGTATTTTCAAACCACATTCTCTCTCTGCTGCTTTATTGCCCATCCTACCTTAGCATCTGATGCCCAACATCCATCTCCTTCAGTACGTGCCTGAAGCACTCAGCCTCCCATTTAGTAACTCTGAAAAGCCAGCTTTTCGACCAATACATCAGCATGAGCCATTTCTTCCTCCCCTTTCACAACAACCTTTTACAACCATCTAATACAATTCACAAGAGCTCTGCCTTGGAGTTTTTACTGCCAGCCCCCTTCAATTAAAGGCCAAAAGAAACCATCTCACTTATTAGTCCTACCACCTGCTGTCTGTCCACTCTTAGCATACCTGGACCTACTTTGCACTGTCTTCTAGGGATTGCTCATTTTAAGACAAGCATAGGGAACAGGATGCTGAAGTGGGACATGAGATTCCCCCAGTGGTGTAATGAAGAGCCTGGGGAACAGGGATGTATAGCAACTAACCCAATGGTATCCATCAAATACATATGCTTATCTTCTTAACTAGAAGCTTTATGGCCTGTAAGTATTCAAGTTCAGGTTATTTGTACAGTCCCAGTTCCAATTCCACAAAAGCCTGACCTCAATTTTTCCTTAAGTTGCTCTATTAATAGCAGCTTCTTTTCTCCTGGGAAATATCAACACAATCATCTCTCAGATTCTGTAATATGGGCTAACAACAAAGTAAGGCAAAAAGCAAACAACAAAGGAGTCAACAATCCATCTTAGAGAAGTTCTTATAGTTGGCAAACAAGTGAAAACTCTGTATCTACAAAGGTAAATCAAGTATTTCAGAAACACACTGTACCACATTTTTAATTCCTACATAGTAAGAGGATTAAAATCCTGAAGTTCAATCTCAACACTAATAGTAACTTTTCAAGTATTTTCTCTTCTTGCAAATCATCCACATGGGTTTTAAAAACCTTTTTCTCAGAAAAGTAGGAAGGTCTCCTCTGGTCTCCAAACTGAAGCCAGCTCTACATACAGCCATCAGTCAAATCTCAGACCCTGCTCTTGCTTTACACTGACATGAAGAAAAGTGTGGCTGTGGTAACAAGTACAAAGCCTAAGGAATTCTCCCACTCACGTGAACATGAGTTCTGCTTAGATGCACAGCTGGAAAACACAGCATCACTCTGTAGATTCTTCTAGCCTTACAACCAATTTTGACTGCCTGTTGTACACACACACTTACTTACACGCTCCTCTCTGAAGTCTCTGTAGTTCTTTTTGGAGCTCCCCAGCCCACTCCTGCTTTTACTTTATTGATCCTTCCAGGGAAAACTATTTTTTCTTCTTTGCATCCCTGCTGCTGATTCCCGTGTTAATTAATCAATAGATGTGGCTCACGATAAGCAATCATTTCTCGTTACTACGCAGCTCGCCATGGCACTGGTCTCGCCATCTGCTGCGCTGGTGAGGCTGGCTTGTGCAACAGGATCTGCTGGCAGGCTGCAAGGCAGGCAGCCAAAAAGCTGCTGGCCTAACATCACCATCATCATCCTTCTCCGTTAAAAATACCACATCCTTCTCCCACAAAAACAGAGCAACTGTTCAACAACGGAGCCATCCAAATCACTCTACTGCCTTAGCATGAAGATATATCGCAAGCTTTGAAACAAAATGGGTCTGCATTTGAAGGATGTCAGGGGGTTACTTACAGAAACCTACCCAAATATTTCCCTGCATTGTCGGAAAGCCAAGCACAGAACAGCAGTCAGTCTGACAGACTAAAAGCCCAGTACCAGTTGTCTACAGCAAAAAGCCATTTTGTTGGTCAAAAGGGTGGCATTACAAATAAGTTATTTATGTAGGGGGTTGAATGATACCCATAAAATGTTTTTGACTTGATGCAGATTAAGTAAGTCACTAGGTAGCCCCAGGTTTACTGGCTTAAGTTTTTACAAGCTTGAAATTTTTCTTTCTACTTATTAGGACATTTTCAACAGCACCTGAGTTCTGCTGACACCCAGTAGTTCTCCCACCAGTGTATGTAGATGCACTTCTGGGAAGAACATAATCCTCTACAGTACAAAATATCATTTTGTTTGTAATAAGCAAACAAAGAAGCATTACAGTAAGAGAGATTTCATCTCCTATGCGCAGGAAAGCATGAATAGGGGAACCATGGTCTGAGGAGGCGATAAAAGATGAAGCAAAGCATTTTGGAATATAGTGGCTTGTATGCACAAGCAAACGCGTGGCTGGCACCCAGCAGCGTGACCATGAGAATGGCTCATGCTTCAGCCAGCTTCTGTATGAACACATCCACCACCACTTACTGAAACACAATAACCTCTTGATGCTCTCATCCCTGTAGGGGCCAGATTCCTCAATATGGCAATGTAAAAATAGTACAGAGGACAGTTTCATGAACATGGTTGCATCAAGATGATGCAATATGAAAATCGTATATGCTGGATGTTTTGTCCTACAGTAACACAAAGTATTTTCCATCAAGACAAGGACAGTCTTTCAGTAGCAGAGTAAAATTTCAAGGGAAAAAGTGGTTTTAAGTTTCTAAAGAGAAAAAAAGAATAGCATTTACACATATTCCTTTGAAAAAGGACAGTTGAGACCAATTCTGTTGTCTATTTCAGACACCTTTAAAGAACATTTTGTAATTTCAAGCCAAAGTGTTATCAGTCTATCATGGTGAGAGAAGAGGAAGGGAAGGGGAAAACAGTTTAATTTGCCCTGCTCATCTGAAGGTGCTTGAGTGAGCCTTTCAGCAACCTCATAAAAATGCACCAGGGAGACAGAAAATAATTTGGGATGCATTTAGAATTGACTGACTTGGCCTGGTCATATATTTGATAACCTATCTTGCTGTCGGTACGGCAACTGGGGAAAATTAAAATTCAAGCTTATCTGTGGAAACTGGCAGGCTCCCTTTTAAATGGAGCTGAAACCCAGACCAAACCAAAAAATCTCTGACCTTTCTTTGGAAAATACACCTCCAAATTAGACATACTTCCTCTGAAGTACTTACTTGAACAAGAAATGTGTTCCAAACTACTCCCGATGGTAGACATGAGAATGAGCACTTCAGCGCTAGTCACTTGTCCTGCACTCCTGCAGTTCAACACAGCCAGTGGAAGCTTCATTTACAGGAGCAGCTTTGTTTCAGAAATACCTACTGAAAGAAATGCACTATTTCCTGACCTTCCTGTGTCAGTTTGGCTCTGCCTCATTCATTATCTCCCTCTTGAAAAAAGCCTGTATTTTGCTTGGGGATGAAGAGGGAGATACTTACTGGTGGAGGTGGGGGTGGTTTAAGCCAAGAAGAGCCTGTAAATCATGGATGCATTATCTCTGTCTTTCCATTATGCAACAAGTCACCCTTTCCCCAGTCCTTTCCCATCACACAGCCAGGATGCTGGCAACTTTCTCACCATGACTTCTGCAATGATAGCTTTGCATGCCAAGGGACCATGTCACTAGCTGCCACTGAAAAGTTATCCACACCTCTAAGAGGAGGCCAGTACTCACTTGAATTGCTTACAACTCTGGTGGATCTGTACAAGAGCTTCAAAACCTAAACCTAAGTTCTCTCAAGGCTCAAGTGCAGAAAGTGTATTAAGGGACGTGAAATGCTTCACTTCCTTTGTGCTTTTTTAACTCTTCAAACTTAGGTCAACTTCTCTTCTGGACCTGGGTCATTTCTGAACCCCCAGGCTGCCAACACAGCACACCAACCTCCACACACAAGTAGACCCCAACCTGGAGAGAAGATAAGAGTACAAGAAAACCCAAATGCACTGTTCTAGACTCTCAATTACTCTATGTCTGGAGTAATTCATCTAAATTTGGTTGTGTTTCAAAGAGAAACAAACTAGAACACCCAATGGCTTTTTGGTTTTATTTAGCTTTGAGTATACTTGTGAGAAGGGGCTGGGGAAGAAGCCTCGTGTTGCAGTGGGAAGCTTTCTGCCTTAGAGCTAGAGAAAAAGCAACCCAGGCACTTGCAAAAAAATAAATGCAGCAGAGAACAAAACCAGCCAAAATCTCCTGAAATCGATCAGGCAGAGGGTCTCCTTGCACCCCACCTGTTGATTAAGGAAGAGGGTTGAGATGCTTCAAAAGGTACAGAAATTTATTGAAAAGCCACCACCTCAGCACTGGGAACAGAACAGCAAAGCCTGCTCGGTGCAGCAGCCTGTCCCCGGAGGATTATCTTTGTAGCCTCCTATTCAATGCTGTTTACCACACCACAGCACACATTTTAGCTGCTAATTCAACTCTCCAGTCAAAACAGGCAAGAGAAGCAAATGGATCATCTCTCCCCAGGCTTTGATTTTAAACCTACAATCATTTATTTATACACAGTGGTATTCACACATTCATCCCCAGCAGCCTCTGAAACACAAACCTCAGTAACCTAACGTGGTGAGGATAAGCCTAGATGCATAGATTGAAGTAAGGCCCATTAAAAAAGAAAGAAAGAGAAAAAGCAATAGACTACAAGGGAGATGACGATGATTAAAGGCATGTAGCAGGTCTCTCCAGCTGATCACTGTGCCAGCTTCTCATCTGAGCCACAACTGAAAAGCCAATTTAATAAATACCTCTCATTTCAACAGGCAGAACACCACCAGGCACCAAGAAATGCTGCAGCTCAGCAGAAAGATAATGCAGTGATCATTGGGTGGGTATAATAGAGGGATTATTTTACAATTACAGCAACAATGAAAAAGCAATTTATACAGTAACACACTGATGTACTGGCAAGCGCCTGTCCAACGGGATTAAATAAAAGTCTGACACAGACTGCAGACAGAAGAATGTCTTTAGCAAAAGGTTTATGAACTTCCCCAGACAGTCATATTTCTGTGCAATGTCCCTTAGAGACAGTACTTTGCATTTAGATCCAGTTTAGATAACAGAAGCACAATGTATGAATTAGAAGTAAAGAGCACTTGGAGAATTCTTATTTAAAGAAAAGCAAAAGCATACATGAAGAAGACATGCCTTCTGCAGCAATGGGAAGCGACCTATTTCACTAGCCCCCAAAATACCTTTGTATCTCGGAAGCCCTTAGGAAATAATAAGTAACCAAGGGAGAGGACAGGTAGCCAGGAACACCGTATGGACAGAGAGAATGGTTCACAATATCCCAAGTTACTGAAGCAATACCCCCAGTATTCTCTGGAAAAGATCCAGTTAACTTTCAAGAATAACCTGCAGGTAGACCAGGCACCCTTCCAGAGCAGGGAAAAATCAAACTGAGAAGGGAAAAAACCCCACATTTTAGAAGAGAAAGTCTGGTAGTTCAAAGGGAGGGCAGATGAGCATTTTTACAAACCACAGAGCTTTTAGCTCTGGTTGATTTATTAAATGGGTCACCCTCTTTTTACTATTACTTCAGGCAACAGTTGAATTATTCAATGAGCTCCAGTTGACTGTTGTTTCTAAAACACTTGGGCCACCTCTGGGGAAGGAAGACAGAAGGCAAGGGGGAATAAAAACATGTTTAAAAGTTAAAGAGTTTAAGGGAAGTGGGTCCTATCCATTTATGAGAAGCCTCAGAAGCAGGGAGGGAGGAAATATTTCTGTAAGCTGCCTGCTAAGGGAAGTTGTACCACACAGGCACTGCCATGAAGTGGAGATATGCAGCTCAGCTGTAAAGCTAGCAAAACGGAGACAGCCTTGTCTCTCTAATACTAGTAGTACAAGGGTGATAACCTTTCTGCTGCTCCAACAGAAGAGGATACATAGCTTCAACCCTAGGGATACCAACCATGTGTTTGGAACTGAACACATGCTTCTCCCCTGGAAGTTTTCCACCCCTAACAGATCTGTCAGAAGAATTTCTCCTGCAGCCCAGTGGAGTGAAAAGCTGGTTTTGGAGACAGTCTTCCAGAGCTTAGAAAATGCAGCACAATTTTTACCAGCCCAAACCAGAGTGACTCTGAACGGACAGGGAGAACCAGAACAAAGCTAGTCTCTGAGCAAGGCAAATACCAAACCATCAGGCATTCCCTGCTGATGGGAAGTCCATCATTCTCCCAATTTTGAAGAATCACCAAGCCTCAAATTTATAGTGACATTTAATTCATGAAAACACTGTATGATGCTCCTGTGATCAGTGCCTGGTTTCCAGATTTCAGAAGCAGCAGTAGAAGTGATTGGTCATGTAGTAGAAGAACAGGTATTGCAAAACTCTTCCTTTTTGCTCCAGCAAAAAGGCAGCTTGTTAGAAGAAAGCCTGTTGACAGCAGGGAGTCCCTCTACCATTTGTGCCTACTCAGTAACCAGAGCTGGTTGCAGGAAAAAACAGGAATCAAACAGCAAGACAAAAACAAATTAACGCATACATTTAAAAAAATCAATATAATCATAAATGTGAAGAGCCAGCACCAACCAACTGAAGCCAAAACCACACAGTTCTGCACTACATTAAAAAAAATGTATAATTAACAAAGAAATCCCAAAACCTGTCAATATTTTACTCCCTTATGATATATTTTAGTCCTGCTCCCAAAGAGCAGTTCCCTTGCAAACCAGATATGTATCCTTCAAAATAAGACTCAAGTTGTTTATGACTTTTTTCCCCTTTAAAGATTACAATAAATTTATAGGCACGATCAGAGCATTTTGACCTGAGTAAATTACAGGATCCCACACACCAACTAATTCTCAAACAAAAGATTAAAGCCAGAACACAACATTGACAGCTAATAAGCACTTGGAACTTCAGAAAGATTTATTGTTTTCTTCTTAGCACCTGTGAGAAACTATTATACACAACAATCCTTACAGACTTTTCACAAGTCTCATAATTACTGCTCTTGGAATGGTCATTTATATCTACTCAAAGTGATCCTAAAGAGGTATAAATTCTATGGTTAACTATATAAACACTGATACCTACCTTCCAGACATGTAAGTAGATGTAAGGCAATAGCAAAGCCTGCTCAAAGACAGGCCAGGTTCAGATGTTTGACAAATACTTTGTACTAGTTTTCTGCTCAGCAGCTTCCACCTGCAGAGCAGCAAGGGCTGGTGGTGTCACCATCTCACAGAATGACAAAAATGCAGCCCCAAAATTCCCAGGATTCCTCTCAACTACAGCCTGAGGTTGCTTTTTATTTTTACATATAGAAATCATACGCATATGGAAATGATGTGACAAAAAAAAAAATGCTGAGTGTTCTATATAGCTGATAATCGTGATGAAGGTGAAAGCTTCCCAGCTTCTTCTTAGAGTCAGTCAGTCTTTCTGGGAATCGTAACTTTATGTCTTTAGTCTTAAACTACCTATCTGAGTTATTTAAGGTCTACAAATAACTATAATGCCAAAGATATCTAAAAGCCTATGAAGAAAGCAAGTATTTCTTGAGAGCATGTAAAAATGGTAAAAGCCAGCAAAACTTACAGAGTCAGAGACAATTAGCAGCTCAGGCCTGGACTCTATAATTGGCTACCAGGGACCCTGTACCAGGGGCTGGTTACTGAATTACATCTCTTTGCCCTCAGGTTAGATGGAGAACTAATAGTTTATACTCACTGGATTTATCTCCCATGAGGAATTCCCACTTCTTTCCATTTTTGTCTTGAAGCAAAACACTTCATCCCAACTGTTGCACTATCTTGGGAACCTGATTTGCTTCTTCCAGTTATATCCTACATGGTTTTGATTACAAAACAGACAAGACCCTTTTCCACAAATCTTTTCATCTTTTCTTCCTGTGTCTTTATCTTATTAAAAGTTCTTCCTAACTTTTTCTTTGGTAGCCATTTATCTTTTGTACAGATGAGGTTTGTCCCAGGCTTTCTCATCACTGCGGAAATAGCATTGTTGCAGGAATGTTTTTGTCTGCTCACTGGGATAACTATTAATGCAATGTAAGAATTACTCATTACAAGGATTACAAAAAGGTTACTTTTATAGCCTTTCTGTAAAAAATTGCAAGTTTCTCAATCACCTATGTAAAATCTGCCAAAAATCAAATCTGCCACCTTTTTTTCCCCTTTTCTTCTTTCAACTAAGAACACAGTCCTTTTGTTATATTCCAGTAAAGCTGCTGCAGTGTATCCACACAACATCGTACAATGCCAATTTTCAGGCTCTAGTGTCATTGGGAAATTCTCACTCGAGTAACTTCCATTCAGTGCTAGCCAAGAGCATTAGGATATGTAGCATGCTGACATGCCATTACCCAGAGAACAGCACCCTAACCAATCCATTTCAAGCAATCAATAAAGTTTATTACACAGACCCAAAATTCAATATTGAGGACACATCTTTGAAGTAATCTCGAATATCATCACTGGGAGAAAATTATTCACTAATGCCACCTTCTTTTAAGGTTATTTTTACCCCACCCCCCTTTTCCTTTTAATAAGCAAACAGAAATTATGACAAATCATGCAATAGACAGAAATAGGGTTTATACAAAGTAAATAATGCTTTCTGTTGCAACAAGCTGAGGGTGTTTGGTAAGCATTTCTCTCTCCTCCCCTCCCTCTCCTTTTCAAGATAACAAATCAATTTTAGAAGAGATTTGCAACTGAGTAATGATTCCCTTCTTGGTGTGGCGACTCTCTCAGCACTGAGTAAGCAAATGGATAGGACGTAGTGCAGATTTGACAGTGAGTAGTTCAAACCCCATATTCAGCCTAAACGTGCACATATATTTTTTATCTTCACGTTCTGGAACACCAGGTACACAGAGAAGAGCAATGCAAGCTTGAGATGCACTGATCAGTAAGGTTAATGTAATTTAAGAAGATTTAGAGAGTTTCTAGTCAAATAACTACCTTTGTCAGACTTTTAGAAACATCACCACAGAGACATCATCACCGTGAGACAGTTGTGCTCCCCGCAATGTCTTGCGGACCCAGCAGATTCTCCTCTTTCATAAGGGGCTGCTGATGGGGTTTTACTGACAAAGAATCCATTCCAGACAAGTAACTTCTCCATCCGTACCCCCTCTTACAGATCAGTTCCCTCCACAAGTAACTCACGGTCAGGTTTCCTCCCGACAATCAGCAGAGGAAGAAGGCTGAGACCCATGAAAGACCCTGCCAAGGCTCCAGGGAAAAGGCGCCTCAACATCAGCCTGGGAACAGAGGAAGTCGCCTGCAAAAGCTCCCTGACAAGCAAAGAGGAACTGTCAGGATCTGCTTGCAGGGTCAGCTTGTACCAACCATTTCTACAGCATTCACGTCTCTGCCCACAATTTCAACCTGTACCCTTCAGGTAACCAAGGATTCACCCTCTCCTTACTTCAGTAAGGAATCATGGAGCCTTCTTACGCCCTGAGAGGGAGAAGAGGAAAGCCAGTAACAGTAACCAAATGAGACTGGCCAAAGACACAAGCAAGGCCCGAGAGCCAGCTTGTACACAAAGGCAACCTGAGGAAGAAGTAGAAGCCTAAGGGAAGAACAGATGAAGGAGGAGCAGAATAAGGAGACAAAGACAGGAAGAATTCTGAGGGATACAAGGAAAGCCTGATGGTTGGGAGAAGATGAGTAGAGGACTTTATTTTTATCTTTTTTTTAATCTGCCAAGGAGAGATGGATTTGGAGAAAGCAGGTAGGAGGCTTTGCTGCACTGAAACATCACATTTTTACTATCCAGCAGAACCGGGTCAGACGTACTATGTATGTGCAAAAACTCTACATCTGTACTTTGTGGGCAATGTTTACTACATATGTTTCACTTGCCGTGTCTTTTACCACCTAGTGAATACACAGGGATAAGCATCTGGAAGCATCACTGTAGCTGGCAACACAGATAAAGATAAAAGGTCCAATCTTCAGCCCTAGAGTCATGCACACTTCCTAACACATTGCCTGCTTTCATCTAAGCCTACACAGGGCAGGTATTCTTTACTTTGCCAAAATGTTAAGAGACTTTAACCTGCCCACAGACTGTCCCCACAGAGAAGGGGGCAGAAATTAATCATTACAAAGAAAGAACAAGAAACTCCTACAGCTCCTTTTCCTCTCTGCTCTGGGAAGAATGTGCCCAGCTGAAGAGATTCCAGCAGAGGCAAACAGCATGAGCCTTCAGAGATAACATGAAGGGGGACTGAACAGAGGTTACACCTCTCCCGGACTAGATCCTGAATGGGGCAAGACATTACACAATGTCCAAATATACCTTTTCTCTTCATATTGCTACTTCGATACATAAGAATTCTAGGATGTTATCTAGGATCCAAATCTGCAGACTCACTACTTGTATCAGCTCAGATTTTGCACGTAAAAGTCTTGAAAAATCACATCACTCACTGGAAAAGAGAGCAAGTTTTGGTTTACATATCCCAAACTTCAGGGAATATTTTTTTCCTGATATTTTCTCATAGAGGTAGTCAACAGATACCCAAGATGCCAAATTAGTTCCCCACAGCTGTGCTAACAGGCTTTTCTGTGTCTAAGTAACACAACGGAGCTGGGTTCCCCAAGGCAAGAGCCAGTATCAAACCCTTCTTCAGCCCAATGACAGGCTCTTAGAGCTTGTACTGACTCTCGGCAGCAAGAGGAGCTCTACCCTTAAGTGTGTACGGGCTTTTTTACTGTTTCTTCTATTTAATAAAAACAAGGCATAGAACATGGAAGGCGGAGAGAGGGAGCACAGATCAGATAGCCAAGGATCCTTTTTTTCAGATTCTTTTCCTAGAAAAATAAATAAAACCAGGGAGCCGTATGGCACAGGTTCTAAATGTTCTTTGTAGGCCTTCCAAGCACAAGAAAGAAAAACAAAGACATTTATCCAGGCAACAACAATGCCAATTCCAAAAGCCATGGTACAGCTAAGGTACCTCACTGCTACAGCAACATCTCCCTGTATTCTCTTCATGGCACATGAGAAACAAGGAGTTGGAATTACCTAGAACCACTGGAATGGAAATCTCACATCAATTTCAGGAAAAGGCAAAAGTCTCAGCATTTCTCCACTTGATTGGCATCTGTCACATTTAAAAGAAGATACCCTTTCCGTTTCCTTAAAACCTGGAAATTTCATAGGGAGCGTTTCCCCAGCGATGATCCTCCTACACTTGGCTAAGTAGTTTGCTGCCATTCCAAATGCCTCTGGAAACACCAGCGGGATCCACATACCACAATTAAAAGCTGGCGTGTACTCAAACGCACCGCT
>NW_009931551.1:0-20307 GCF_000696875.1 Nestor notabilis | reverse complement strand
AACCACTAAATGTTTGTCCTGCAATTACTGTACAACAACTCCCTCTGCAAATATGCCCCTCCAGCACTACATTCTCCAATGGCAATAGCCAGCTTTGAAAGTTTACACCAGTTATAACTAAACTTACCACTTTCTGAACTAAAACAGTGAAGTTTTTCTAGATGTAGTATGATCAATTGATCTCTCTTACTCAAAAAAAGCTTTTAAAACCTGTCTTCAAGACTCTCCTATCACTCCATCTGTTGTTTATTGAATAAAAGTAGATCCTAGGAACTTAATTTATGTCCTGATACAACTGCCTCCTGTCTTCATCTCAGACCTGCTAGAGCAGACATTACCATCAACTGAGGCTTCATCTTTGATAAAATTCACAGCATAAAAATGCTGAAATGGGTAACTGAGAACCACAGACAGAATTTGCATCCAACACTTTGACCACGTACAGCAAAATAACGGTATACAAAAATGCCCAGCCTTCTCCACAGTGCCCTACAAACCACTGCTCTGACTCATGGCTCACGAGGCTCACACAAAATACCTATTCTGGGAAGAGCAGAAAGCAGGACTTTGGAAGAGACAGGCAAAGAGGAAAACTCAAAGACTTCTAGATATTAAGCTATGCAGCTAGCACAGACAGTGCACCCACTACAGCAGATGTCTCCCATTTTCCTGCTGTTACTGAACTCTTGTATTTTATCCTTACCACAATTTCAGGTTATTTAAAAAGATCTTGCTGCTATTCCTTTCCACCTTCCACAGTAATGGCTAAGAAAAAGTACTAATGGCAAGAGAGCTGCGTCCCGCCTCTTTAAGCTTACAGCAATTCTGATCCAATTCCAGCTCTAGTTAATTCGAGACATTTCTGAACAGAAGATTGATCATTCGCATGGAGTTAATGGTTTCCAGCCTGAACTCGTACTGAGCCACATGGCCTGGTAGGCCCTGAACTTCAGTGAGAACTCATTAAAGCCCACTGAGGAGATGGGCCAGAGAGCAGCCTGGTGAGGACAAAACAGGCTCAATATGATAGATGCCCCAAATCATTAGATATGCAATGAAAATCATGACTTGGGAAATTCTTGCTTAAAACAACCACCATCCCTTTCTCACTCAAAGTCTGACAGATACCCTGCCAGGCAGGTACAACACAATGTTTTATCCTATGATGAGGATACGCTGTCACTGTACAAGAATAAACAGAACCAGCATTTGGCCTTAAATCATTGCATTTACAGGTCTGAATCAAACTCCTCACGTCAACAACACTACTTCAGAGCTGAAAACTCCAGAATAAATCTCCTCTTAATTCTTACTGTCACTGAAAGTATCATGTAGCTTGAATTTTCTGTCTTTGCTTCCAACTACACCTCACAACTCTGTTTTCCAGTTTGCTTTGGTACAAGTGAATCCAGAGTTACAATTCTTTTTATCATTCCTGAAAGAATATGTAAAACATTAGATTTGGTAGGAAGGGAATCCATATTCAAAGAAGAAGACAAAAAAATCACATTAAGACTTTAAGGCACTGATGACATCCGCCTTCACAGAAGTCACTCGATGATTAGACTTAATGACCAAGAGTGAAGCATAAACCTTATCAAGTATGTAGTTTTATTTTATTTGCCAACTAGATAAAAGGAAGTGAAAACATGAGAAGGATGTCTACATTTCACACCTTTTCCCTGGAATTCCAAAGCGTTCAAAGCATCTGTTTCTTATTCTGCTGGACTAGAAATAATTGCCAATGTCCAGCAAGAAATTATAATTAAACATATCTCTCCTGTAGTGTTTCCAATTTAGTAATTTAGTCTTCCTACCTTGCTGCTCTTCCCCACACCCACAAACAGTTATTGAGTGAATGCCCCTGAATTAGTCATACTCTCTCCCCACGTGTACCATGCACAGAAGAAAAACAAAAAGCAGCAACACCAGGGCTGTTGTGCCTTGTGGGGTTGCACGAGACGAGCAGCACAGGCAGCCTCTTCCAGCAAGGGCAAGCCTTCAGGGTGCACAGAGCCTCAGAACAGAGAGATTAATTAGATCCTGGAGGTGCTTATTCCTTTCTGCTAAGAAGCCCCTCAAGGCTTCCCAACAGGCACACACCACCTACCTCTCATTCAGAGGTTCTGAGTTCAGTAGTTCAAGCCCTACTCATCCATATTTCTTTTTATACAGTGCTCAGAATTTCGGTCCTTTTCTGTAACTGAAGAGGTTCCAAAGGGCAGAAATGAAGGCCTTCTCATGATCCTCAAAGTGAGGTTATTTGCAGTTTCTCTAGAAGATCCTTGGAACTGAACCAGGAACTGCAGAACAAAAACCTAAGCATATTTCACAGTTAAATTATTTACATTACATTTCCCTGAACAAACAACATTAAGCGGAAACCATAAGCAGCTTTCTTGAAAAGACAACAGGGAGCAGTGAACTATAACATCTCCTAAAAGCTCGATACGTTTCTCCTTTGAGCTGGTCACCTGAACAGAGGGGTTTTGGAAACAAACAAAATACCATCAAAATCAGTATTCTCTTTACTCCAAGCTGCTTCAAATAAACACAAGCACATCTAATTCAGCTGAGTAAGAGCAACAACTGAGCTTAAGGTATGCACCAGACTTTTTATTTATTTATTTTTAAATAGGTTATGCCTGCAATTGGTCTGCATTTTGGCATGCTCACAGTGTCATCTCCCAATATTTCAGACTAAAGGTTACTGTTTAAAACCAGTATCTATTGATACGCCAGTGTTTTCACTTCAAGTTTCACTTCAGGTTTCCCTTTCAATTCACCAAGGGGAAGTGCAAAGTCCTGCATCTGGGAAGGAAAAGCCTCAGGCACCAGGACACAGTGGGGCCATCCAGCTGGAAAGTGGCTTGGCAGAAAAGGATGCAGGGTCCTGGTGGACACCAAGCAGAATGTGAGCCAGCCTGGAAAAGAGAAGGATTGGGGGGATCTTATCAATATGAATAAATACCTGAAGGGAGGGTGGAGAGACAATGAAGCCAGGCTCTTTCTAATGGTGCCCAGTGACAGGAGGAGAGGCAACGGGCACAAACTGAAACACAGAAGGTTCTGTCTGAACATCAGCAAACACTTTTCCACTGCAAGGGCAACTGAGCACTGGTACGGATTACCCAGGGAGGCTGCAGAGTCGCTATCCTCAGAGATATTCAAAAGCCATCTGGACCCGTTCCTGGGCAACCAGCTCTAGGTGGTGCTGCTTGGGCAGGGGGGCTGGGCCAGGTGACCTCCAGAGGTCCCTTCCAACCTGAACCACTTGGTGATTCTGTTGTTCCATTTTAGTCACCAAAATATATCCTACTGTTTTGAAATTATAAACGTGCATTCCAGTTCCTCTCTAGACACTCCCCACGTAAAGCAAGCTAACAGGAATAAAAAACCAACCTCAAAGCCTTTCTGAATTGCCTCCCCCACATACAAATCTGCAGCAGCTATAAATGCAGGCATAGTAAAGATCATCTTTACTTGGGGCTAAATAAACAGCCTCCAGTCAGCACTGCTTTCTTACCACGACACGGAAGACCACGAGTTTCCTGTTGCTCATCAGACAAGCAAATAGAGATACGAAAATAAGACCGGAACACTTTAGAACAGTTTGTCTTCCAGATATCTACTCAATTCACAACACGCCCAAATAATTTAATTAATATGCCATAATTTGAAGTGATGCAGATTAAAACAAGAAATTCACTTGAATACCCGCTCCAAACAGTTCAGAGCGTATCTCTACTCTTTCTACATACTTCCAGGTATGGTCTGAAAGTCAGACTTCTCAAACATCAGAAGTACTGAGGTTTCTCCCCTCAGATAACCCCAAAGGTACATTCCCTTATTTCTCCATTGCAGAGCACAGCATCCAGGAACTGTACCACGCTTACCTTTATCCCAATAACAAAGCCTTGACAATCCCTCAAGAAATCACTCCCTTGGGTGAAACAGCCAAAGGATCTTTCAAAATTATCTTTAGCTGTTGACCAGAAAAGCAGAGATGTCAAAGCAGAGATGTTCTTAAAGCCTGCCCAGTCTTTCTCATCTCCCCAGCTGTATCAGATGGCCTAGCAAAGCTGTCTTTGCACACCTCTGGACTACTGTGATCTTGCTAACATGATTGCTTTAAGAAGCCAAAGCATACAAACATGCACTCCACAATCTCTCTTTTAAAAAGCTCCTTAAAATCCAGCTCTTCATCAATCATCATTATAAACCCCCTCTGCTCTCTGCCTATGTGACCTGACTTATTTAGAGAACAGGTTTCTGATGTTCCCATCCTGACAATCAACCCCCTTAAATCAGGCACCTGTAATCAAACAGTACCAGCTGTGGGTTAAGAGACATGTTCTCAAGTACATTCTTTACATCTGCAATATATTCTTAATACTATACAAATATCTGCTGTCACATTTCTGGGCTTGTTTAACCTTTACATCATTGTTGTCTAGAATTAATTCCATATAATTTCTAACAGGCTGTCTCCATGGTATTGACACATTGCTCTGTATTATTATATGTTGACATTTACAGCCACTTCATGAGAAAGAAGGTCCTCAATTAGATTCTAAATCAGTAGCCATAGTATGCTCTAATGTGCTTCTCACTGAATTGATCCTTGTTATTGTCAGACACAAAAATGCAACTGATAAATTGCACACAATCTTCATTCATCACATTTCAATTAAACTTCTCCAGCAAGTAAAGACTGAATTCAAGAATGGCATCATTATCATCAGATGGCTGAAAGTTCAACTCAGCACCATCAAAAATAACTTGCTGTGCCATCAGCACCTTCCTTTTAATAGCCTCCTGCTCTTTTTTTTGATAGCAGTTCACTGGCCCCCAAAGCAAAAAAACCCAAAGTTAACACAGAGCCTGGATCAAGTCTGAAAGTTTGAAGCATTTGAGCCACCTACAAGATTTTTTGGAGTGTAAAGACAATGCAGTATCGAGAAAAAGGAAGTTTCTCAATACGTATCATTCCACAAAACACCCTAAAGACCACTACCATGTCCCTGCCTGCTTCCATGACCACCTTTTCCACTCAGTAGAGGTTTCAAAGCATGCCAAGTGGTGGTGCTTACCACTGAGTATCTATTGCAAAGTCCAGAAGAAAACTGTGGAAACACTGCTTCAAATGCTTCATCATTCTGTTTTACCACTTAAGTGAGAGCTCACAGGTACCTTGCCAATGCTACCAACCTGTTTGCTTTCCAAAGACAACTCAGGAGGAGGCACAGCTGAGGCTCCTAAAGGGTCACACTTACACCCATGGTTGCTCCTGAACCCCAGGAACAGCAGAGCCTCCAGGCCCCCATTCTATGGAACTCATGTGGATGAATTCCAGTTCTGGAAGACTATGAAGTAAGCTGAAATTTCCAAAACCCTATTACAACAAGCCAGGCATCCAGTAGCTCCCAATTTTTCTTGACAAGTGACAGCTTTCTGCACTTAACAAAAGTCCAGTGAGTTAAAGGAAGAAATATTTGGCTGTTTGTATTGTATTGTCCCTTGAAAACGAGGAGTACCAGTCTAGAGGTTTATTTGTCTAGATCATATATTACTTCAATAGGCAGCTAAATATAGTAAAATGGTGATTATTTAACACATCTTTAATGCAACAATTTCCCTCCCAATTAATTTCCAGTTCCTCAGATTAATTATCTACTCAAGCACTGCAAGAAGCTGAATATGTTTCCTGTAAATTAAATTGCTTTCAAAGGTAACAATGCTCCTAAAAGAACTTTGACTAAGCAAAGAATCAAAAATCCATTCCACTGTATCTGCATGGATGCAGAAACCAATGTTTCCAGCCAGTGAAACTCTGGAGCTTGAACCCGATCAATAAGCTGCTTTCACTTGGCCTCAGGGTAATGACCCTAGCACAGTAACAAGAAGTAGTTCTGCCCAAATAAGAACAAAACTCAACAACAGCAACAAAGTAATAATCAGGGATAATCACTGTTGCTCACACCTTCAGCCACTATGGATCTGTACTCAGGACTCTTTAACATCTACTGAGCCTGCTGATGGTCCATTTAGTGACAAAGCTTCTGTAAATTTCTATCATACCTGATTGGAAGCTTGAGGAGAAAGTGGAAAGCAGACCCTCTGAAGAGAGATCAAGTACTTCCTTCTCTCTGTCAGACCAGAAGTACCAAAAGGCAGTTGCAACCCCACGCTGTTGCACTCAGGAGCAGGCAGAAGCAAGCACGCAGACCTTTCTCCACCCAGAGCCAGGAAAAGATTCATTCCAATAGCTCTTTCTTCTTTTTCCCCCTTGGCATTTCTTTGTTCTCCTGCTCTGTGGCCTGATCCTAGAAAGGGCAGTGCTCTGAACTCCCAGGAACAAAGCAAGGGAGTTGTCCAAGTTCAGTACCGCCAAAACAGTTTTGCTAAGAACAGCAGTTATATTAAAACCATCTCGTGGAACAGAAACCACTGTCTTTACAAGGAGGTGAACAGCACCAGCGCTCTGTTCCCTGTGCAGAGCAAAGCGAACAAAGTTCCTCTGTTTGGTGGAGCACCCACCTCTGTGTGGTGTTACAAAGGTGCTGGCGGCCTGCTGCTCGATCCGCCCTATTCAAACTCCAAGTGCAGTTAAAGCTCAGTTCCCCTATCTCGTTTCTTACATTTCTTTTGGACTCTTTTGTTATTGCTCAGTGTTGGAGTCTAGTTCTGTGGTCATATGCCCAAAACATTAGTACAGTGCACTGACTGCTGTGTAGTCCTTTCACAAAATGCACTCCTCACCCAGCTGCAACAGGACTCAAGTTGAAGCAGTGTCTAAAACCCGCCTTTGTATTTTATCCTATTGGCATGAACCTGTATGGCTTTTGCCTCACATTGGAGGCATAATGGGAGGAGACACTGTTCTTTACAGATACAAGATTATTTCAGCATTGTACAGTCAGAATATGGAGGGAAAAAAGTTTCTTAGCACTCAAACCTCTGTCATTCTAGCACAACAAAGGGGAACTTGCAGAACAAGGCATGTCTGAAATCAAGTATCTGCTAAAAGCTTACACATTTAAAGCCTGTGTTACTAACCAGGTGTAAGTGGAAACACAATCAAACACAAGAAGAAAGCAGGGTTAGCGTACTATGCACTGATCTTATAAAATATTTAAGCAAAGCATGTGACCATCGATAACACGCACTTAGACTGAACAATAGGCTGCACATAAACAACTTTTCTTTCCCCAGACCTTTAGTCTATGGGTATCTGTGAGAGAGGGAGGAAAGAAAGAAAGATTAAGAAAAACAAATCGTATACACAAGGACACATTACAAATGTTTATGGTACAGCCCCTGTGAAGTATATTTGTATTACACACATTCTATTTTAGACACAAACATGCATACACACTAACAGATTCTGAAACCCTTAGGTTTTTGAGGAAACATACACAAAAGGCTGGGTGGTGCTGAGAACAAAGCGCTCACACTTACCTCCAGTCAGCAACTTCAGCAGGCTGTGTTCTGCACTGAAGCTGGACAAAACCAAGCAAGTCCATGCTTTAATAATTGATTGAGCCCCCACCCCAGCTAAGGCAGTCAGTCAGCTGTACAAGACTGTAAACACACCGAATTACAGTATTTTTAATTCACCTGCTTAAAATTCAAACAAGGACACATATTTTGTGGGTTTTTTGTTGTTTTTTCAAAACAAAGTAGACTACCAAAAGAGGAGCAGGTAACAGAACTAAATTTAGTTTCTTTTCTTCTGAATCACACACTTCTTCAGATCACAGTAGCTATTCATGAAATGACCCACACACAAAGCCTAGGTAAGCTCCCTTCCTCCTCCAAACCCCAGCCCAGAAAACCCCCAGAACTAAGCCAGCAGTGATAATTCCTACTGAGAAACACCCAGCCACAGATGATCATTATTTGCATGCCTCGCTGTTACACTAAACAGACCAAAATCAGGCAAAAGCAAGTTCTCCAGGACCTCATACAGCATACGAGCAGTAAAATTAAAAAAGTAAATTAGAAGTAAAATAAAAAAAGTGAAAAAGTAAGCACTTGCTTACCATCCAGCAGTGGAGAGCTTCCATCCAGGAAACACTCCAGGTATAGATATGTGACAGATCAAGATTCGCGGCAAGATGTGATGGAGGCTATAGGCTCTAGCTGTGAGTTTGACATTCATGTCAGCTTAGGGACAGACATCTCCTAAGCAGGAAGCAGGAAAGGTGGCAGTGACCCATGCCATCACTTGGGACACTGTATTGAACTGCACTGTTTCTACATTACAGCTGAGACATCAGCTGCAAAGATAAAAACAGGGAGCTTTGTCTCCTTTTATCCAGGGGCACTCAAATCTTGCCAGACAACAGCCATAAAAGAGGCTACTGATTTTTTGTGGTGAGGAACTCTAGATGAGGAGCAACACTCAGGAAGGGTAACTCCCAACAGCTTACTTCAACCTTGATAAAGTAGTAACAATACAAAACCACTTACTTCCTGTGTTTAAATACACCACATCCTATTTATGCTCAGGGAAAAAAGACACATTAATGAAGAACGCACCATATCATGCCCTTTCTCTTACATTGCCTACCCATATTACCACTGCTCAAATTTTCTGGAAAAGGTGAACAGTGGCTATTACCTAAAAAAGCCAAAGCCTTGAGAGGACCTGCAGTTACTGTCTTAACATTGAGAATGACCTTTCATAAAATGAAACATTCTTGCACAGATGAAGTATGATCATCATCATCCAAACAAACCAAACACCACATGGTTTCTGTGACAGAGTTGATGTTATGCAAAAATCCAAGAGGTAATGAAGACTCTTCTCCGGAATCACCTAGCAAAACACTGTACCAGCAAAACCAGCTATGAGATAAAGATAAATAACAGAAAACATTAAATTATTAACTAGAAACAAATTCTACTCTGGAAATCGATATTTTCAAGGCATTTAGACCCGTAACACAAACCCTACCCATTTTAAGCTAAAGTGGTGGTCAAAGCCTACACTGCAATGAAACTTTCCATGTTCCAGGTATGTCTGCAGTTGTTCTCATCTGCTCATGTACAGATTAAAACCAAATTAAACATGAGTTGACATACTAAAAACCAAGTTTTTCACCACATCTGTGACTACTGTACAGAGTTAGGCTCGGCTCTGTGCCATTTGCGAAGTGTTACTTTGAACTGATGCCCATGATACAAAACAGAGACAAAAGCTCTAAGAAAGTTAATGAAGTTCTGAGATAATCCAAATAGTGGGCAGTTACACAGTTTATTTGGAAAACGCAATCAGTACTGAGATATAAAATATTAAAAAACATATTAGGCAGACATCTCTCAAGTACCACAGGATGGAGATGCACAATTCTGATGCTGTTCCTGGGCTTATAAACAACTGATTGGAAATAAATCAAGTAGAGGAATGAACAGTTGATGTTACACCAAAAAAACTTTTTGCTTGAGGTCCTTCCCCCTCCCAATAGAGTTGAAAGGCCCCTATCACCAAGGCGAGGGGTTAACACTTCCACGGAAGCACCATTTCTACCTGTTCAACAGGCATCTGGCAGGGCAAGGGCAAGAGAGAAAGGAAGAAATAGAGAAGAAGAATGGTGCAAGGTCAGGTCATGGAGCTGAAATCCCAGGGGTAGGGAAAGATTCATTCAAATTTCATAAAGCCAATGAGTGAATAAGGCAGAAAGGATGCTGGTATCAAAAGGGAAATTAATGATGACCTCAATTTAAAACACAGAAATCGCCTACACAGAGACACAGTGACTCACAAACGTCTCTGTACCGCACTGATCCTTAAGGGAAGGATGCATTCTGGGACATGTCAATTAAAATTAAGAATGAAATAACTCTGTGCAGCGGTGCTGAATGGCATTTTCTCTCAAGAGACCACAAATTCAAATTGAGATTTCAGCTGCGCAATCAGATTCCCATTCTTAACTCTTTCCTTTCCAATGCAATTGATCAGCTTATGACAATCTTTCCTTTCCTTCACCTCCCAAGTAAATCCAAAGACATTTAGAGAGACCTGTACCTGCCTAAAGCCCAAAGTGCAGACTGTGACAGTGCTACCAGAATTAATGAGACGTGCAAACGAACGCAGCAAAGTTCACAGCCTATGCCCATTCTGGATGAAACCAGGGGACCACACATTCCATAATGCATCCCCACCACCTTATGGAAAACACAACAAAGCAGAACCACTAAACAGTATTGCTACTTGAGGTATACTGTGTGAAGTGCCCAGCAAAGTCATCTTGACATTTTTCCTCAAGAAATCACGGAACTTAATTTTAAGAGTACCTTAAAAGTACCTTTTCCACATTTGTAGCCACCCAAAAATACGCTCCTTGTAGCCCACAAGAAACATTAAGAACCAACACAGGTTAAGTGGTGTGTTTCCATCATTAAACCTTAAATTTTAAATGCATTTATCTAGAATTTACCGCCAGGAGAAAGCTAATTCTCCCCATCCCTTTAAAAGAAAACTCTGGATTTTTTAGAAGAATAGAACAATATATTTAAGGGAATTTTAAGTACAGGAAGGAGGGATAAGAGCACAGGGGACAAACCCAACAGACTTTGTAAATATTTTTGTGATTCCTGTTGCCAAAACAGTATCCACATAATGTACTTTGGCCAAGTTTCTTTGAACAAGAGAATTCAAAGAGCAACAATTCAGGAAGCACACCCGCACATTTGCAGTATATTTATACAAGCATACACAGCACTTCAGCTGCTGTGGACACGATTCTTCCTTCACTGTCTTGATGCACAGGGCAGATACTGATGTTACCAGTGTCCCTTTTTCTGGAAGTCTCTGGAATCCAGCCAAGCTTGGGATGTTACACAGAATTTGCTATCCCTCTTGGTACAGGCAGCAAAGGAAGAAAACTGATCCCATGTAAATGAAACACAAAGATGGTTTTGACTGGAGTCTCAAAATCCAAGAGGCAGAAAAACTTACTGGATTAAGAGTGTCACACTCGATGTACAGCAACTTGCAGGCAGATGTTTCCGTTCCTCTTTACACACCAAAACCAGCTGCCAGATTTTCAGAGTTGTTCAGTGGATTGACTCAGCACTCTCTAATTGATCTCTAACCATACCTGGACTTGGTGTATGCCAGCCTGAGAAGTTTCAAAGTCTGCCCCTCATTTCTCATTGCCCATATAGCAGCAATTTTCTCTTTAAAGATCTGGCCCTTGAAGAAATGGTAGGGAAGAACACATTTTTAACTCCAACATACTAAAAAGGGCCATTAGCATTTTCCACAATGGAATTGAACAATTCTCCCTCTCACTTCACATTCTTATAGAGTTGATGGAAAATACTTGGGTTTTATGTTAAAATAGAGAAGCTCTAACTGCAAATACAAAGGATGCTCTGTCACTATCACACAAATAATGAATTAGCACTTCTTTGTACCTCCTTGTAGTGCTGCAGCCAAGAGAGAAGGGTGTAGTGTCACCTTCTGCTTGCTTCGTATTTGCTGAATGTTATCCAAGGAAGCCTTTCTTGCTATCTCCTACATCTAAAATGATTGATGGCTGCTGTTTTTGATGTAATTACAAATGGCTCTTCCCTCCAGAAATAACCTCCTAAAAAGAATATTTTACCCTAGAAGCAAAGTATTAACCTTAAAAATTGCCGATGGTACGCACTAATACATAGCCCTGGTATTACTGTGCTACTAGCTGGTGTCGTGACTGTCACTGACAGATGAAAAGCTGAATAGGAAAGAGAAAAGAAATGGGATGTGATAAGATCGCATCATAAAATACAAGATAAATGTGTCGCCGTGACCAAGATGAATTCTAACCTCAGGTAATAAAACATCATGTCATGGCAGAAAAAGAACGAACGACCCGGATGAGGCGAAACTGCTAAGGACAGATGCGAAACGATCCTCATCTAGCGTACATGTACTCACATTTATATATGCTAATGTGGGAAATACAATTTTTTAAAATCTTGTGAACATGCCATAGTCTGTTCCTTTTGGGTAAAGAAGAGAATGAAGAACCAGAAATTACAATAAACTTATTAAAAAGCATGGGGGGGAGGGAGGTGGTGGAGGAAATAAAAACGGGAAGGAGGTTTCGACACTTTTCTTGCTAGGACACAATCACCCTGCAGAAGTGAATTAATGCCATAACTAGCAGAATTAACAAAGTTTCAAATACTTACTAAATACTAACTTGCCTGCCATTGCTAGAAGGCAAGGACAGGCTTTCCACATAACTGACTTGCTGAAATTCCATCCAGGAAACTGTGTGCTTAACTTCACCCAACCACTGGCGTTAGCTGGCATCTACTCCCATACTCCCAGCTTGCTGCCTCCTGTCTTGGGGAGGAAAATGGGACTTATTTTCCCCTCCTATTTGCAAACCAGGTAGGGTTCACCTGTAACAGGTGATAAATAACAGCATATAAACTATACAAAGCGCTTCTGAAGCCATAATCACAGCTATGCAGGTTTCAATGCACATGTGAACTAAAGCATTATGCATGTTGAACTTTTTTGGGAACGTTTTAAGTACTGCCATTCTGATGCTGCAGTAAGGTTACAATCTCGGGTAGGAACAGGGTACTCAGATGCTGCTTTAGGAGAGGTTTTCACCTGCTCACTGTCTTTACCCAAATGAGCAACAAGTGAGAACACCCAGAGGGAAATATTTCACCACTGAAGTCAAACCGCCTCTTCCATGAGCTTTCTAGAATTCCAGAACTCTCATATGAAATGAAGAGCACTTCTCAAAATACTGAGATAACTGTATTTATAAGAAGATTTCTTTTGCAGCAGAGCAAAAATATCAACTCAAGAGAAAACAACTAAGGCACGATCAAGTACAAGCCAAGTGGCATTTAGGGGAACTGATGAAACCATACTGCTTTCAAAGGTACCAGCACAGAAATAACCATTCCCTTTTCATTAAAGGCAACTCTTAATATCATTAGTTACTCTTAAAAAAGAAAAAAGTCTGTCAGCAATTCACAACCAGATACTGTGAAGCAGTGAGAGTTTTACAATAGTAAGCAGCATCAACACATAGTTTATAAATAAATCTACAATTTACAGAGTCACTCTTTACTTTCGCAGCATCTGGCATTTAAGTTGAAATCTTTTACAACCCAGGAAAAGAGTATTTATAACTGTTCTCTCATTAGAGCATCATAAAAAATGATCTATAAGGAACTGCTCTCTCTTAAGCTTGTGAAAAACCGTATCTAGGATTCATCAGAGACTTAAAATGGCAGAGATCACCAAGAAGCCCAGCTGGGCAACACTGGTCTCCTAAAACATATTGCTGGTTTTACAAATGAGCTGATAACCAATGCAATTGAGGCCAGTAACATAAAGCATCTGTTGGATTAAGTTTAAATGGTAAAACATTCCTCCTAATTCAATGTGTATGAACAACAGGAGAATCATTCTGGTCACCATTGCTACCATTAGAAGGAAGGTTTAAGAAGAACAAAACACTAACAGATGTCAGCAAGGTGACTGGGAGTAAACGATGTACTTGGGAGAACATCAGCATGACCTGATGCAGAGCCAGAGCAGTTGCTCTGCAGAATTCATGCCACCTTGAGACAGTGGTGCCATGAAAGAGTTTTCGCCACTGTTCCGATTTAAAGAATTAGAGTCTGGTTTACCAGTGGATTAACAAGATTCAGGAAGGTGTTGATGGAGAAACCCGGTTACCTGCATAATCTCTTCCATAAATAAGTCATCTTGTCCATCCAAAATAATATAATTTGGTTTGCATTATTGTAACATGGTAGTGTGTGAAGTATAAGATTCAGTCATACATACCAGCTTCCTTACCAAACGTTTCTCCACAGCTACTTGGAATTTAACAGACTTTCAACAGCCTATATTAAACTCCTTAATCAAATAACTGCATCTCATTCAAATGTGGAAAGCTCTCATCTTTGCATAGCACGCTGGCATAAACACTGGTTTATGTCTTTGCTAAATACATCACAAGACCAGCCAGCAAGGCCCACACGCTGCCGTGCCTGGAAGCCAAAAGGGCATTTATTCCTGTAACACTGAATCGTATCACCAAAACAGAGGGATGCAAATAGCTTCAGATGCAAAACTTGCTAGAACAATTTGGAAAGGTTTACAATTCAAACAGCAGAATAATCCTGATCACACTCAGGAACCGTTTACATCTCAGGGCTCCACCATCAATAACAAATTGTGCTGCAAATCTTTTATGGGCCCTTTAATGAATTTTAAGTTTGTAAATTGAAAAGTCTTCTGAACATTCCAGATGGTTCTGATCAGTGTTACACTACACACACCCAAAGTAATGCTACCGAAATTAAATCATTTTCTCATCTCCTCTCTGTTTCTGAAAATACACGTATGTACAAACACACACCAAAATACATTCTCTGCAGTATAAAAATAAGCCCTTTCATTCCGATTTCATTTCAGGCTCTCAGGAACATCTCTTTCTCTGAACATGACAATAGTCTGGCTGTGAAAGTTTCACTAAAAATAAAAGTTCAGAGCTGTGCCAAGTGATTTAGCTTGTGGAGGCAGAAACTCCAAAGCTCAAAATTTCTCCAGGTTGACTTAGAACAGTTTTCACTTTATTTTGTGCATGCCAAAGAGAAGTGTTGTGATGCTAAGGATAGATGTGTGGGATTAGCCAAAAGGGAAAACTCAGGCTTTTCAATTTCCTGCTGTAAGCAGGTGTGGGCTTGACTCATCAAAGAGGCAGAGAACACCACTGAAATTAATGAATTTTCACATTACTACAGTATACAGGGAGCACTGAGTCCATGGAATCACCGCCCCTTAATAGGGGAGAGATCATCTTGCCCGCCCATTTGTAGATACAAAAGATTATGATTCCCCAGAGAAAGTGAGATTTTAGCCTCTGCGTGCTCATCAAGCTTCTCTCAGGTACAGTTACAGTTGTTCACTGCTTAGGCATGCAGACAAATGAGCAAAAAAATCCCAAAGCCTGGCTGCAACCTAATGAGATACATGAGACGCAAAGGACACTGTGAAATCTTAAACTACCAAAGCCGAGTTTCAGTTTCCCTTTTATCCAAGAATTTGAAATACGCTCTCTCTAGTCTCAGCATTTATTTCAGGAGCTCCGTTCACTCTTAAATCTCTCCTCTTACTATTTATTCCATGGTTGGAACACAGAGAGGAACCACCAGGTCCCCCACATCCTTAGAAGGAAATATAAACCCAAAGAAAATCTACTAGAAAAATTCTATATTCCATTTCTCAGTAGAAACAAAACCTTTAAACATAAACTAAGCATCACCTCTGCTATCCTAGCCTTACAACTAGTAAACCTATTGCAATATTAACTTCCTTCTCTTACCCCCTATAAACAACTTTGTGCAATACTATGAAAAATACAGAAGCGAGTATTAAATCACTTTTATGGGAGGAAGATTCCCATTAACAAAAACTTCTTGGAAGACAGTTAAACAAAAGAAAGTTCCCATCCAGCATCAACCCACATATGCCTCCTTAATTCTTTCTGCCATTTTTCTACAAAGTCATTGTTGGACCCAGTCGAGCTTTGCTGGACATCAGTCACACTGAAAGCTACTGTTGTTTCAGTAGCTTCTTCTAAAACATGAAGAATGGGGTCTCTGTAATGTTCCGCTCTGTCCTCAGAAGATCTGACTGAACCAGATGTATGTGAAACTCTCAAGCCAAGTCATCCGAGATAGGAAACCCCTGTACTGTTTTGTTTGACCAGCAAGAGGAGTTACACGAGATCCTACACACACACTTGCATTCATTCCTTGCCCTTTTCCTGCTAACCTACTTACACAGAGCTGCTGCTACTCCTCCCAGTTCCATCCTCAGGAGGAAAGCACAGCTCTTCCAAGCACCTTAAACAAACTGGTTCAAGATGCCACTCCTTTAACTGGATCAATTCACTGGCCTCGACCACAGAACGGTCCCAAAAATGTGTGTTTACATAATGGAGAGATCAGCCTGTTGGGTAAACTGTGAAACCAAAAGCCAGCAGCAGAAAAAGATGGGATGGATGTTCCTAACCCAGCAAAGCTGCAGCTCCCACCTCACACAGCCATAACCACAAATATTTCCAGAAAGGAGAACAACCAGTGGTGGAATCTGAAACTTTAGTTTCCTTAATTAAATCCACATTATCTTAGAAGTATTAATTCTGTGTCTCAGAGTGGTATCTTGGGGGGGGGAGGGAAGGGAGTAACACCTCCTTAAATTAGTGTAGGCATTTCAGGAGTTTTGGGGTGAGAAGAAGCAATAAGTGAAATACATTATGGTATGTTCCCTGCACCTTCATGGCATAATTCAAATGAAACAGGAGCTTTTCACAAGTTTCCCTGCAGTATATAGTTGTACAGTTCTGTTGCCACAGAGGAAATTAACTTTGAGAAACTGAGAAGCAGATGCAAGAACAGGTAAAGACACATTGAGAACATGCTAAAATCCTCATATTCAGAGAAATGCTTTATTATTTACACCCTAGAATAGACACACAAATATTTTCCTGCAGTGGCCCTGACACTACTCCTACTGAAGTCATTATCAAAACCTTAATTTAATGGTAGAAGTGAACTAGAGCGAGACTAAATGTCTGCAAGCAACCTTGTTAGGAATGTCCAGTCAGTACAGTTTCAAATGCAACTGTTCAACTGTTCGTGGTTTTTTCCCATTTTATCTTCCATAATGAGTGTTTCTACATTATGAAAGACACTGAATGAACATACATTTGTGGGGGGAGGGGGTTTAATCCCACTTTTAATTTTAGTAACTGCTATGTAATTTAAGCACAAAATGCAGCCAGCCTCGTTTTCCCTGTAAACCAGCTCACCTCACGACCCTTGGGACAGGTGGTTAAGCAACACGGCCTCGGGAAGCGGAATCACTGGAATGCTTTGCTTGGTATGTCTGCCACTGTTACAAAGCCATATACACACATGCAGACATTCAAACTGGACATTGTACACCCTCGAATCCCAACACCTCCAACAGCACTCTTTTTTAAAAGAGCACAGCTCTTGCAACTGCGTTTTCTGAAGCGGAACACTTCCATTCTCACAACGTACATGTTGTATCCTGCTGCAGCTCCAGAGCATCCTAGTCATGAAGGACCCCACTGTGCAAGTCCCTATATCAAGAGGTAAAGGCACATCCCCACACCTGAGTTACTGCCTGAAGAGTTACCACGTCCACCCTCCTGTAGGGAGTTACTGCCTCTGTGGAGGAGCTAGAGAAGGGAACATGCGCCTCCACTCAGCAGCTCCAGTAAATAGTTCAACATCTCAGCAACTGAGTCCCAAACCACATTCCCTCTGCACAGCTCTTCTACAGCAGTCACGACTAGCTGGCAAAGGGTTTACTCTGCAGAGCAGGGAGGTGTCAACATTGTAGACTGCTGCATCTCCTGACTCTAAGGTAGTAGAGTACCTCCAACCTCTGTTTCAGGCCTGTTATATGTGAGAATCCACAGATGAATCCATATAGAGATCCATGTCAAAAATTAAGCTCCCTTCTTACTTGTTTTTTCTAGGATGGCTTGCCCAACTGTTTGGAAAATAATACTTTTCCATGTTGCACTCCATGAACATTTCTTCCACAGCATATCCATCACTGGTACAGACCCATAATCAGGTACGTCAGCAATGCATGAACCACCCTTTCATCCTGCCAGATCTGAGATTTCATACTCTCTTACAATTGTATCATCCTCTAGCAAAATTCTTCAGGGACCAAGTGCTGAGGAAGGGCAGCCTTACTTAAGTTGGTACCTGAGTTAGGAATGTTAGCAAAGTATTTTCTGAAGCAGGAATAACACAGAACTGAAGAGATTTTGGCTAAAGTCACTTTAAGGGACTCCTTTCTCCTTTACAACTTCATGGTCCTGAGGCAAGCCAGCATTTACAGATTTGCAGACCCAGATCAAAGCTGTGTATCATATAGCGACCAAACATATTTTAACAGTTCCAGACTTCAACATTCTTCTGAATTTCATCAACTCTATACTTAGTTTCAGGCCACTGCAGAACCTCAGACTACAGATACGCAGCACAAACTTCAGCACTCTTCACCCCTCATCAGAAGGAACAGCAACAGCCAAAGGAGAACGCCAAGGTGTCACCTGCCCTGCCCCCTCATGGCCACAAGAACAGTTTTTCAGACTTGCTTCTTCTGGGGTACATTGTACCTACTTCCCAGGTACAATGCTACTTTTGTGGCCCAGAACTTCAAGAAGCATGACTATTCCCAGTAGAAGGCAAAAGCTTAGTTAGAAGTTACTCTTGGTTCTTTTAATTACAATGTCGTATCTGTCTTTATCTAAACACAAGGTCTTTAGTTAAGGTGGCAGAAGTACATTCTAGTATCTCTCCCATTATTTTCTGTATTAATTGTATAGACTTGCCATTCACGTCGAACTCATTTATCCATTTGGCTTGGGTTTACTTAATTGTGATCATTAAAGCTAAAAGATTACTTTCTAGAGGCTCTGTAACTGCACAATAAATTTCTCTGACAACTCGTGGTTTAAAACTACTGCCTCTCCTTAAACAAAGCATTCTCTAATACTCTGCTGCGGTATCAGACTTGCAAAAAGGCCTCAGAATGAATCCTTGCTCCATCAGAAAAGAGAAAATATCTCTCTCTGATCCTCAACTATGACAGGCAGCATGAAAATTAAAGCCATGAGGTTTGGGTATTTTTGTTGTTGTTTTGATATGGAAGAAGAATTTAGAACTGAAATGCATGACCTGAAGTGATTAACTATAATCTTCCACTCTCACTCTAGCTTTCCTCCTATCAAAATAGGAAACCCAGAAGACAGGAACACGGTTCTACTGCACAGATCAAAAGACATTATACACACCCTTTTTACAGTTACCATTCTGTGTCTTACCTGTAGGTTTTTTCTTCATGTTTTGAGAAAGAAAAAAAACCCAAATCCCAAAAAAACAAAATCCCAAGGAGCTGCCAACTGTATCTATCTAAAAACCAACAGGTACAGTAACTTTGGGTCAGGCAGTATGAACCAGACCACAGACACAAATGCAATCCTTCCTCCCTAAGAAGCCCACAGGTAGCATGACAGAGACACCAGCACCACACACCACCAGGTCACCTCCTGCCGGCAGGGCAGTGAGCACAGGGCCTGCCCACGAAGACACGCTCATTCCAGGGCCCAGCTGAACAGGCTACTTGCCCCTCAAGGGAACCCTCATCCTATTTGCATCGAGACATGATTCAGCCTTCTGTTACTGAGATGGACAAGTGGAACACAGCATGACTAAACCAAACTGAAGCACCTCTAACAACTCCAGTGCACCGAACCTTGCAAATTCACAGGTGGATTATCAGTGATAGATTATCATTGCATTTTCTCATCCTAACATGTTCTGTTTTAAATTTAAAAGGTGGAAAAGAAAAAGGAGGGTTAAGAAAAAGAGAACATCTCATCCCAGTTTGAGAGGCAGCTCTACCCTGCCACCACCTGAATTTATAGGGTTTCCTGAGGCTTCCAAGGTAGACGGAGGAGGTTGACAAGGTAAGCACCTATAAATTACAGGAGTCTAAGTGATTTCTATTTATTTAAATCAAGTCTGCAACAGCTTTACTCTGTGATGCCCAATAACACTCCAAGGTAAAGAATAATATTTGAAATCTTTTTCCACAAAGCTTCAGAAGTCCACTATAATTACTAAGATCACAGACAAGAGGGCTTTTTGTTAAAAGATAACATTTACAGTGGAAAACTGAAGTTATTTCTCTGGTATGTTCAACAATGAAATCAAAGAGAAAGCAAGGGAACAGGGTATGGGAAAAGCAAACATTTAACACAAGCACAATAGCAAAGCTTTCATTTTTCAAAAGCACTATTTCTAGCTGTTCATGTCAGAGTTCCCCAGATTCACCGAGCAGGACGAGAAGGTCAAAGAAAAACAATGGCTTGCTTTTTTGGCTGTTTCACCAGTTAACACAACGGGGACAAAAGCAAAAGCTCTCTCGAATGCTCTGTTAGAAAGAGCAGCTCAGCTTTTGCTCTTAGTTCCCAGCTACAACCCCAACATACGAGTAAACAAACCCTTCCAGCCCCTGACAGCTTGCTCCTTCCCGCACCGCCGGGACCACGGCACACGCGGGCGCGCAGGACTGCCGGAGCCGAAGGGAAAGACCCAAGTTCAGCACTAACCTGTTTGAGTTCCGCAGGCATTTATGCAAGGTGCCAGTTCTAGAGTCCCTAGCAGCGAACACCTCCAGCTTCCTGCGAAACCTGCGTGGACCCAGCCTTCTGC
>NW_009931550.1:659-864 GCF_000696875.1 Nestor notabilis | reverse complement strand
CAATGCGACGGTCTCAGCCCAGCCTGGGGCGTGCATGCTCAAAGAAGAATACAATTGCACTTTTAGACGGGAAAGCGAGGAGCGAGCCCAATGCAAGTGGCACCGTTGCGGAGCTCTCCATGTGATATTGTCGTGGTTTAAGCCCAGCCGGCAACTTGGAACCACGCAGCCGCTCGCTCACTCCCCCCCTTTTCCTTCCTCCCCC
>NW_009931550.1:294-501 GCF_000696875.1 Nestor notabilis | reverse complement strand
AGCCGGACGTTCGTGCTCTATGTGACGGGCTAGGCCCACCCTAGAGCGGGCATGCTCGTAGAAGCCTACAATTGGACTTTTAGGCTGTAAAACAAGGAGTGAGAGCAATGCTGGTGTCACTGTTGCAGAGCTCACCGTCTGCAGAAGAGGCCCAGCAGCAGCTTTCTGTCCTGGCTCTTCAGCTGTGGCAGCAGAAAGCTGGAGCTT
>NW_009931550.1:0-236 GCF_000696875.1 Nestor notabilis | reverse complement strand
CTTTTGTGGGAAAGCAAGGAGCAAGTGCAATGCTGGTGGCACCGTTGCAGAGCTCACCATGTGCAGAAGAGGCCCAGCAGCAGTTTTCTGTCCTTGCTCATCATCCAATTCTTAGTGCTCTGCCGCGCGTTCGGATCTAGTGGCCCTGCTCCCCTTGGGTGCTAGTGCTCGTCCACTGTATCCTTGTGGTCGCCTGCCAACCTGCTCCTAATAACCGCCTTCCCTCCCGATCCTCG
>NW_009931549.1:79032-133832 GCF_000696875.1 Nestor notabilis | reverse complement strand
CCAACCCTAACTATTCTGTGATTCTATATCCTGTAAAACATTCCCATTGCTGAAGAAATGCAACTATTCATTATAGATTCTATCCTTTAATCTCATTGAATTATTGAGGCAACTTATTCAATTGAGGGACTCTTTTTATTAGTAAGAACCTGCTGAGCCCTGAAGGGGAAAATTTGTGGACTAGTTTTCATCTTTCTGGTGCATATAAGCATTATAGAGAAGCATTTGAATTTCTACTTTAAATAAAAGATAGTTAATGTTCATTTGTTTTATCAGTAATGTTTATGTTGTTGTATTGCTGCTGTGGGTACCAGAATAGGGCACATGGCATGAATATGTTAGTAATACTGTTAGGTTTTAAGTTCCTGCAGTTCTGCATTACATCAAAAATGACTTTTTTTATAAAATCTGTGATTGCACCTTTATGCTACTGACCTCTGATCTGTAGAAGAGCAGGTTATTGCTATATCATGTTAAACTTGCTGCATGGTGTTAGAAAGTAATCAGTGCTTGCGTCCTGTGCCTGTTGAATGACAGTCGACCATTAAAACATGTTAGCTGTATAAATAATTGGTGTCTAGATTATTCCACGTATTCCATAATTCTTCTCATGACAGTTTTATTGTATCACTTTGAACTGGAGGTCTGTAAAGGTATTTCTTATGCTTATTGAGTATGTATTGAAGTTTACTGGAGTGAGATTTTGTGATCTTCCTAGTACAGATGAAGTAACTCATTCTTCCCTTGTGTACTAGTTCAGACTTGGATCTCTGAAGCTACAGAAGGTTTTGAATCCAGCAGAGGTGGTTAAGGAGCTCATTGGTTACTGTCTGGACTGCCTGGGAAGACTGCAGTCAAAAACTGAGCATCTGCAAAAGGAGAATGAAAGGCTTTTCAGCTGCTGGAGCGATGCAGAGAAGCGGTAAGTTTAAAAGTGCATTCACAAGGGGTCCTTGAGAAACCCATGAATACTTATACTGTCAGCATGGACTTTGCTGATGAGCACTTCTGAAGTCATATATAGAAAAGAGCACGAAGTTCTTCTTCTTTGGCAACAGTTTTGAGCCTGTCAGTCTACTGTCCATGTAGTTGTCAATCTTCCTATGTCCAAGATACAACTGGTACTACAAACTTTGCAACTAAAGCTGGTTTTAGCTTTATGAAGTAGGAAAAAAAAAATAAATTACCCCTTTCTTAGAATCCTCTCCACTTTCTTCAGGAAGCCTTTTGCTTTCCTTATTTCCTGTAATACTTGAGACTAGCAGTTTAAAATATTTACATTTTTGAGTGGGAAATAAGTTGCCATTGCTTTAA
The DNA here is from genome assembly GCF_000696875.1 of Nestor notabilis. Taxonomy (NCBI): domain Eukaryota; kingdom Metazoa; phylum Chordata; class Aves; order Psittaciformes; family Psittacidae; genus Nestor; species Nestor notabilis. The sequence goes on along the minus strand of NW_009931549.1, from coordinate 132,518 downwards.
TCTGTTTGCCTTGTCAAAGCAGACAGAATTGGAAAGCCACTGTGTTGTTACAGGAAAAAGTACCATTATTTTGTGAGAGATTTTTATAATTGCCACTGCATTTATGATCTGAATTGTCTGCCACTGCACTCTGTAGTGAAGTAATTTATGCTTTTTTCAGTTAGCGTAAAACACTTAGCACAGGCAAGTCAGAGATTTATTTTCATTTTCAATAGCTTTATCTGAAAAAATACATTTAGGAATATTGATGAAAAAATGTAGCTAATTGGGATTAATTTACCTTGAAAAAGAGAGCTAACTTTTGGGAGGACTTAGTTTTGTTTCCCTCTCATTAAAATGAGTTTCCCTTGACAAGCATAAGGCCTTCCTAAGTGGTGTTTTACTGCTTAACAGTTTATTGAACAGTAGCATATTTTATAACCAGTATGCTGTACTGCATTACAGGCTAACATGTAATAGGCATTAGTGCTTGTATCAATTTCCATGGTGGTGTGGCATTTTTAAAGAGTTTAAAAAATAAATAAATAAATCAGAGTTGCCTGACAGCGTTCGCTCTCAGAAGCAGTATATTCAGGCTGTGAAAGCTGGTAGTTTTCTTTAGTATCTTCATGTTTCAAATACCTGAAACATGATTTTTCAAAATAAATGCTGGAAGTTGTAAGGTCACTAAACTTTGGCCATATAAGCCAAATGAAGAATAAAAATAATTTTTCTCCAGATATTGTTAGCTTTTTTGGTTTCATGTTTTTTTTTTCCCCCCCTTAGTTTTTTTTTTTTATTTCATTTTGGTTTTGTTTTTTAAAATTCTTTTTGCCTGTGTCTCTCTGCTCTTTTGGCTCCAAACGCTGGACCTGATGTTTTGAGTTTCTCAGCTGAACAAAAACTTCGCCTGTCTTTGTTCAGTAGACATGATTTCAGGCTTCACATTATGTATCACTCACGATGTTCAGTGGTAAGACACGTGATGTGAAGAATTGTGCCCCCTCTCTTCGCAGAGCTAACACACATCGGCTCCAGACGTTCAGCCCCTACAATTCCCTTTGCTTAAAATCTCTTTCTTCAGGACCTCATTAGAATTAAATCATAGCATGCAGACTTCCAAGACCTGGTTTAGTTCAGGTTGTATGTAGCGCACTGGCTGGAATAATTCAATCGTCCCAATTCAATTTCCCTACTCTTAATTTTGTTAACCATCATGAAGATTTTCTGAGCTTTTACCTGTAGCTCTCTGGAGTCTTTGGAGGTGCAAACCTGTCCTGCTTCCCATTCTGTCTGTAAAATGGAAAGCAAGTCTCATTCAGGAGACTAAATCTGCCTACTGAGAAATCTGTAGGCTGAATACCAGCCCCAATATGCTGCTGGCAGTTGTCTCAATGTACCTGGGATAATCCACTCAGATTCAAACAGTTTGCTGCTGGCAGCCCTGTGCCAAGCACAGAAATGGCTTCTACTACTTCCCTCTGCAATTCTAGTTTCTGTGAAGACGAAAGGCAAAAGCAGGCAAAAAATCCCTTTGAAGAGAAATTCCCTGTAAGTCCCTTAATTTTTATCGTCTTGCTTATTTTGATTACTTAAGTATACGATTTTACCTGGCTGAACATTTCCGTGCTTCCATTAAATGACCCATACATAGGTGACATCAATGTGAGAGTTATTGGCTAGCTAGACTGTCCAGCACTTGATCTAAAAACATAAGATAAAAATTACCAAGACACTATCTGGCAAGATGTCCCATCCCTGGCAGTGCTCAAGACCAGGACAGACAGGGCTTGGAGCAACCTGGTCTAGCGGAAGGTGTCCCTGCCCGTGGCAAGGGGTTGGAATCAGATGAACTTTAAGGTCCCTTCCAACCCAAACCAGATCATGATTCTATGATTCTATCAAGATAGAGAGGTTATGGAAATTTTCAAAAGGATTATTCTGAAAATGCTGCCCATGGGTGCTTGGGGGAAGCGTGTGTGTGCATACCTCTGGGATGGATGAGTTAAAATCCCAGAGCAGAATAGCTATTGTTTTTATTTCATATAGATAATTAAGTAATAATAATCTGTAACAAAAGAAGTCCTTGGCCAATAAAACACAAATTAAATTTCTGATTTGAGTGTGGTATATACTTTGTATCAAACATCCAAAATTAGTGTAGACAAGCCCAAATCAAAATAGCTTCTAATTTATGTTGTGGTCAACTTAGTGACAGTATATTTAAACCACAAACAGCTTATAAAAATCCAGGCTAGGTACTTGCGGTGCTTGAAACTGGCTCTTCAGCATTAGCTCATCAAAATTCAATACCATTGCCAGTGCTGGGGGAAAGGTGAATCCAAAATATAACAGAGCTTTGTGATAAGACCAATAATTATTTTAGAGGACTGAGGACAAGGATAGATAGCAGAGATGTTTAATTTTTTCTTTCTAATATTGGAATGTGGAAAATGTATAAATGTCTTAAGTTATACAGTTCATGTTATCCTTTGTGAAGCACATGTGATTACGCTATGTTTAGGCAGGACTTAAGAACCGGGTAGTTTCCTTATTTTCTAAATTTCCTTATTTTCTCAAAAATCATAACCATTCTTATTACTAGCTGCTTTCAGTAAGTGGTGCAAGCTTTCTGATAGCTGTAAATTTGCGTGCATCTGGCACATTGAAGGCATTGTACTTACATAACAGATCTAAGAATATAGAAATTGGAAGGCACGTGCAAATAAGACTTGCACCGCTCTAATCATTACCTTCTGTTTATTTTTGTTGTACTTGAAATTTGTCTTTGAGATGAGCAGCTTCTTCATTTGGCCTGGGGAGATGGGTCTTCAGTGAGACAAATCACATACAGTCATAAGCCTGTGGCAAACTGCACTTAAGTTTGTATTTGGAACTGATGAGGTATTGGAATGAAACCCAGCCAGTTTTGTTTGGTGGTAGTGCAATTCAGGTAATTCTACAGGATTTTGTGCAGACAGGATTTTGATACAGACAGATACCATTCTCTATTTTACACAAAATCCTTGTTTACCATTTTTATATATACAAACATAATTACTTTCAAGCATCTTCAGGCACTTCTGGACCCTCTTTTAGGGTTTATGATTCTTTGTGGATTGTCTACATATTCCCCACTAAACAGTTAACTTTTGTAGGTGGAATGTCTCCTAGTATTTGATTAGTACATATTATCTTTCATTTACGAATTATTGAACCAATCTATATGGTAATGATGTTCTACTATTTGCATTTAAATTAGATGAATTATTTATCAACTATCAAGTATATCCCTAAAGCATTACACAGTAGACTTAATACTTCATGCAATTATTTTCTATTGTCTTTCTTCTTACATCATGGTTTTGATCTATGAACAAAATAATATTTATATAGGAAGTCTGTTGAAATTTCTAACCTTATAAATTAATATTTTTAAAATCTGTTATGTGTTTGGATTTAATAACAAAGGAAACCTCCTAAACTTTTTAACACAGATTGATGAAAAGAATGTTTTTCATAAGTTATGTCTATTTGCTATAATACTGTAGCTACCATGATCAATATATTGATATTCTTCAAGGTGTTTATTTGCTTTTTATGAACACACATATTAAAATGTTTGTAGTTTAACCCAAGGACTAAAAAGTTATGAAATACAAGAAGTAAATATAGGATCTCAATTGCTACCAGTCAGTTCTTTTATTGTGCTCATGTTTGCTTATATTCCAGTTTTGCTTTACTTATGAGACAGTATGCATCCATATTCTTAATTTTATATTTCCATTATGCTTTGTTTTATTGATACTGACCTACCTACGGGTGCACATGAACCCTTTAAAACCTGCAGAATATTATACTCTGAAGATAGTAATTAAGGGCTTTTAAGACCTTTTTTTTAATATATATTCTAAGTGTTGAGTCCTCTACCAAGTAATTGTGATCGGTTCAGTGGTGGCTGCAGTTTACCAAGATCTCAGCTCTGTGTCTGTATCTGCAATTCAAAATAAAGTTTTCAGCACTTTTATTAGTTATTAGCACTGAATGCGTTTGAATGCCTGTAAAGATTACAGTTGCCGTCAGGTGTTGCTGCAGTGTCCTGTGAGCTTTGCCCACAGCTGGTTTCTGTACCTTGCCAGCTCACCAGAACAACACGTGCAAGGCTGTTGATGGAAAATGGGCCAAGCAAAGATTTGTATCACCCAAGTCTGCCTGGAGAGTCCTGGCAAAGAAAGACTTCTAAATCTGTCATAGAATCACAGACCAGTTTGAGTTGGAAGGGACCTTAAAGCTCATCTGATTCCAACCCCTTGCCACGGGCAGGGACACCTTCCACTACACCAGGTTGCGCCAAGCCCCTGTGTCCAGCCTGGCCTTGAGCACTGCCAGGGATGGGACAGCCACAGCTTCTCTGGACAACCTGTGCCAGGGCCTCACCACTCTCACAGGGAAGAACTTCTGCCTAAGAGCTCATCTCAGTCTCCCCTCTGGCAGGTTAAAGCCATTCCCCTTGTCCTATCCCTACAGGCCCTTGTCCAAAGCGCCTCTCCAGGTTTCTTGTAGCCCATTAAGGCACTGGAACTGCTCTGAGGTGTCCCCTTAAGGAGACTTCTCTTCCCCAGGCTGAACCAGCCCAGCTCTCTCAGCCTGTCTCCAGAGCAGAGCTACTCCAGCCCTCGCAACATCTCCGTGGTCTCCTCTGGACCTACTCCAACAGCTCCACATCCCTCTTGTGTTGGGGTCCCAGTTGCCCAACATGTTTGGTGGTCATCTCAGCCCATGTTGGAGTGAAGTTGCCTATTTCTTGCCTTTTTTTTCACTGTTCAAATACATTTCATGTCAGAGTGTGTGATCCAGATTTAGGTCAAGTCTTATTATGTCTACTTGTAATCTCCTTGTGTGTGTCCTGCTAAGGTATACCCACTTTGATGAATTCAGCATTGAAACTAAGAAACACTTGACTGTTTAAATTTTAATTGTCTCAGATGCACGTGTGGAAGTACCTATCAAAAAAAGCATAAAGAGAAAATCTTTACCTTGAAAACTTTCCTCATTTGGCAGCAAAGTTTACTGCACTTTTCTGTGGAGAAAAAAAACACTTCTGGCCTGTTTTAGATGCAAGATGTTGGACAAGTCCTGCATGGTTTGGTATGGGGCTTCCTGTAATAGGAAAGCTGGTTTCATTACAGAATTTTCTTCTAGAAAACACAGAGTTCTAAAAAGAAATAATGTAACAATTATTTCACATTGTAGGCTGGAAAAATGTGTGGAGGCTAAAGAAGAACTAGAGGCAGATCTTTATAACCGTTTTATTTTGGTGCTGAATGAAAAGAAGGCAAAAATAAGAAACTTACAGAAGTTGTTGAATGAAGCTAAAGAATCGGCAGCAGCTGCCAAATATACAAGGTATTTCTTAATGTTCCCAAGTCACTTGGTATCATACCTGCTGTATAGTTTAGTTTAGTTTCATTTGCATTCCTTTGACTCCAGCAGTGACTGACTGTTCTTTCTGGCTAAGTGCTTAGTTATCCAAAACAGTAGTTAGTCATGAAAGCAGAGGATTCTTTGACACTGCAAATAGCAACATATTAACTTGGATGCTGTAGCCACGAACTAAGTATTCAATGAATCTTTCCTTGTTTCTGTTAGGTTGCAGTTGATTTTCCAATCAGAGTATGCCCCTGCCATTTCCATAGGTGATACTTCCATCATTCTCCCTGAATTTTTTGATTCCTTTTGTCCTTTGGGAAACAAAATCATTCTAATGCTACTACATGCCTTAATTTGTTTGCTGGTTTTATCCTGCTTTTTAACTTTTTAAGAACTTTTATTGTCTGTCCTTGTATATGAATATGGTAAGCTGTTCAGCATGGGGACTCCATGTTGATGTGTGTCAGCTTGCATTGGCTAATAATTATAAATTCTTTACAAGAGTAATAGATGGACAAGGTATGGGGTTTTGTTTTTGGTTTTTTTTTTTCCCTAGGGATAGTATAGCTACCACTCAGATGGCTACAGAAGAAGAAAATGAATATGATGGCAGCACTGATGAGGAAAGTGAAAATTTAACACGGCCCTCATTACCACCAGGTAGGATAGAATGTACTGTCCTTGGGGAATATCACAGAAAGGCCAATCACTTTGTGTGAATAAACTGTAATGAAGACAAAGTACTACCTGGCAAATTGCTCTGTGACAAGCTGACCTGCAAGCCTTAAAAATATCTCTCCTAGAGCAGAGTATAATGCTGGCATTTTCAAATTTCAGAAATGAAGTTTAAAAGCATGTTGTACAAGTGAAGGCACTGTCATTTCTTCCAAAATGACAAATTACATACTTTGCAGAACTAATGACAGTCTTAGCAGTATCTGAACCATCAAGAATTCCATTTTGAATTCTAGGAATCATGATGTGTGTGCAGTGATTGCTAAAACGTACTTCCTGACAGTTTCAGTGGTGCTTAAAAAGGGTAAAGAGAGGAGATTTAACAGCTATAAAAAGAGCTGTGTGCATAAATGGAATAAAAATGTATTTATAGCAGAATTAATTTCAATTTGTCAGTGAATTTTTGCCCTCATGAAGATGCTCCTGAAACTTAATTTGACTAATTTTTCCATGACTTCAGACTTGTAAAGTGTGTGGGATACAGCAATTGCCCATTCTACAATACAAGATATTTAACTGTAAATCGTAAGAAAATTTGGCAGACTAGTAGGAACATGCAGGACAAATGCTATCGAAGTTTTAAAATTGCATTGATACTTACCATGTAGTTGTGTATATATGCATATATATTAACTTCAGTTCAGGTCTGCAAAATTTGCTATGGGTTCTCTCACTGGAGCTTTTTATTTCCACCATAGGTAAAGGTTATCAAGACAACTTGTCACAGCATTTTTCTTTGCATACTGGGGACCAGAAGTGTTCAAGACCCTGACACCAGTGTCATTCAGCGTTGTATCTCATGACCCTGTTGAGGATTTTCTGATGTAATGCAAAGTAGTCAGTGTCAGAAAACGGAGAAAGTTTCAGTCATGGAAAAGAATAATTTTGTATTGTACTTTGCTTTTTTGTTCAGAAATCTTTGTTTTCAAGTGTATTTGGTCAGTTCAGATAACGTGAGGAGAAATACTTGACATTTAGGGAAAAGGCAAGGAAAAGTGTTCATTCCTTTGTTACATTCAGTAGGATTTAGCTAGATCACTGAGAGTTTTAAGGTAAGACATATTTTCATTTTAAAATGAATCCAAATGCCCACTGCTCTTCTCAGACAATCTGGACTGATGAATATTATAGGAGAAAAATAGCAGCTGTATTTTTATTTGAGTTGTAAACAAAAATGTGCTTTCTGTTCCCATTGAGGGATACAAAATTCCCTTTGAGGATTTTGATCATGAGTAGAGAGTTATTTCAGCTGCAAAATTTGCAAGTAATGTGAAGACTATAAACTTAATCCTTTAGGTAGCACACTACAGTTTTTCAAGATAAAGGCATTCTTGAACCTGCACAATGAGTATCGCTTAGATCAGTTGATTAGGTCAGCTGTGTACATGCTTCCTGTGTACACAGCTTTGTCTTTACATGAACAATTAGCACAGATAGGAGCTGAGTATCTTCAGTAGGATTTTTACATGCAAAAAGAGGTCTTAGGCAAACTGTGACTCGATGAAGAAGATAGTTCAGAGGTGAGTGGCATGAATGGATAATGAAGGTCATAGCTGCATTAAGCGTCAAGGTTTGTGAGGCATAAAAGATAATGCAGATAATGTTTGGATTTTTTTCCTGTTTATCTTAATTTTCCAGTCTCTTACTCCAACATTACGTTTCTTTTCCTATTGGATTTAGAATGTCATTGTGTAGGTTGCAAGAGTCAATGAGAAATAGAAGAGCTTTCAGAATGTTTTAGTAGTTATTGGTGAAAGCCGCAATTAAGAGAGAAGATCATAATTCAAAAACTACTGTGAAGGAAAGTGAAAGCAAGTGTGTATGTGCACACATATACACATAAAAAGTGTGCATTTGTATATGTGCATGTCCAAAATCGAAAAATCAGGAAGCTGATGCTGATGGTAATAAATGAGAAGTAGGAACTGCAGGAGATGGCTGAAAAGCTCTAAAATCTAGGCAGTTTGAAATTAGCCAATCAGGATATGTTAAGCTGCAGAGATTAAAAAGCTGGCTGAGGATTTTTCTTAGACACCAGTAATTGTTTTTCTTCAAGAATTTTTAGGGCATTGAAGGCATTCCAGGGGACTTGATAAAAGCTTCTAATATTATAAAAAAAATAAATAAAAAAATAAATAACACATTCGGTTATGGGTGTATTAGTCTGGCATTGTTCTGATGCAAGTATTGGAACAAAACTCCATTAAAGTGAAGAAAAATACAAAGAAAAAGAGTACAACTGGTTAATTACAATATTTGTAAAGGTGCAGAAAGTGGAGGTTCAAAACTAGGTATGTCTTCAGTGATGAGATTACCAGCTGGCTGATGAAGGTAAAATTAGTGAAGTAATAGACTGATTTCCATGAGATATGCTGCAGCCCCTTTTATTCAAGAAACTAGAAATGGGAATTAACATAACACATGGCAAATAGATTCTCAAATGAGGTAATATGCCTATCTCAAAATATAAATAGAAAGTTAACAGTCCTTGTATCTGTAAAGTGTGAAATTGGAGATAATTTATATAAACCAATTTGCATTTTGTGATACACCACCTGTAAGCAAGTCATAAGACACAGTGCAATGCCATAATTTCCAGTCCTTAGCTTTGACCTGAGAAAACCAACAAAGTCTCAAGCTTTGCTTTGTCTAGCTCCTCCTGCTACATAAAGCTTGGTGCTTCCAAGGATTGCCATCATCTTCCCCATCTAACAAAGCCAAGAACTACTTGGATAACATTTGCATTCTGCTCCATACTGCACCCATTCTGGGAGGGTGGCACTGTCTTACCTGGCCTTGTAGGAATCAGCTTAGGATTAGCCACATTAGTTCAGTTGGTCTCTGCCTGACTTCGTATCAGTTTGTGACTTCCCAGTGCTGCCTGCCTCACCTGATAGGGAACCACTGGTCTAGTGTAAAGCTACTTTGGGAATTAAAGAACATATAGACTGTTTTCTAAAGAAGCAATGATTTTAAATTTAAAAAAAAAAAAAAAAGACATTAAAATATTAAGAGTGCGAAAATAAGCAGATTTCCAAAGCTGTAGCAAAAGGGACTCTGATTTTTGAGTCAAGATATGATTTGCCTCCTTGATGCAGTGCTGTGTCAAATTTGGACATACAGTTTTGAAGAAAAAAGTAAATGTCAGCAAGTTAGGGAGAATAACATGATAACAGTGAAGGGATTAGTAAATGATTTAAATTATAAGAAGGATCTTAATCATTGCTTTCATGCTCTAAAAGGAACTACATTGCAAAATGATGTCATTGTAGATGATGGTCTTTCTGTCCAGCAGATATAGATGTTTAATGACTTTGAATAACTGGAACTTAACATTAGGTAAAAACAAAAGTGGGACAGGTGGTACGGGGCCTGGAGCAACCTGGTCTAGTGGAAGGTGTCCCTGCCTGTTGCAGGGGGTTGGAACTGGATGAGCTTTAATGTCCCTTCCAACACAAACTAATGTGTGATTTTATGATTATATTACTTCTGACTCTTGGAACAGTTTGGAGTGGGTTATGATGGGTTGCCTCACTGCCAGCATGGAAATCACAATGGCATGCTTTTAATAAAAAGGCAAAAACTTGTTCATATAAGCATGAACTTAAAAGAAGTACATAACCAAAGTTATGTTGGGGATTGCAAATGGCTGTTTCTATGACAGCTTGTCCTCTATAACTTCATATGAACTGCAGAATAAAATCAATTCTTGTGTCTTCTACAAAAATGAATTTACTCATGTATAAATACTCAGCAAGGCTGAGTATTTGTTTAACTTCAGATAAATTTTGTGCAGAGGCCTTTTACCTAAAATCGCTATTAAACTGTAATCTAAAAGTTTACCTAAAAATTGAGGGGTTTTGGCATTGACAGAACTGTTTGTAGATATGATTTATGGTTTGCTTTTTGACAGCAGTTTCTGCTTCAGAGCTTAAAGCCAAAATCAACTGAAGCATGGTAGTTTTTGTCTCTAATCTGCGCACTGATGTAGTTAATGCTTTGTATTGCAAGAGAACAAATTAAAATTTAATTAGGTGTTTTAGTGTAGAGCACTCAGTAAAACAACTGATGTATAAGAAAAGTACAACATTTAGAAACAGTGCAACTTTTATAAGCAATAGGATGTGTCTTTCTATACAACAGCTTTGCCCATTACGCCATGAGAATAGGGAAATTTGTTTAGAATTAGGAATGTAAGATTTAAAAAGGCACGCTATTACCCATTCACTGCAGTTTAAAATATTCCTAAGCATCAGCTATATATATGATATGCCAGGTCACTGTAAATGCCTGTAATCTCTTGTTTGAGAGAGTTTCTTCTCTGGAAGAAGGACAGGAGAAAATCCTCCTACTGTTAAGGAGTTCACAAATGGGAAGGTATGAATGTTTCTTGGGAGCAGGGGGAGGTTGCTTTTGGTTTGTTTTGTCATTTATTTTACTCCAGGGTTGGTATGATTCTGTCTGAACCACCAAAACCAGATATAGTCGTTTCTTCCACTGCTGGTACTTAAGCAAAGTTCCAGGTACTTTGCAGGCAGCTCATACTTAAGACTGCTGCTGTGCTGTCTTGTCATTTCATTCGTCCAGCACCTAGTTGCACCTAGTCTTGCACTTCAGCTCTTTAATCAAATAGCTGATATTTTGTTTAGCTTGGCTGGTGTCTCACATTTTAGGCTCTTGATTTTTGGTTGGGACCACTAGGTCCTGTGACAGTAGAATGTTCTGTTACCAGCAGGACCTGCTTGTTTGGTGGGTTGTTTTTTGGTTTTGGGGTTTTTTTTAATTTTATTGTTATTTTTAAAAGTTTGGAAATTGCTAGTCTGTATTTCTCTTAGCCCATGAGGGTGACTTGGTGGCTCAGCATAGTATCACCACACTGATGGAGTAAATTCCTGTCATTTTAAAATGCAGAAATCCTTACTATGATTAAGGACACTCCAGAGTGCAACACAGCGGTTACTGATTCCTCATTCTTCTGCTCAGTGCTGAATTTTACTGTTATTATTTACTCTAGCTATTTAATCCTTTCTCCTACGAGGCCTAAAATGACAGTAAAATTATAAAAGAAAATATAATTTGATGTCATGATTAGCAATCATGTCTTTATCGTACAAATGTAAACCTTTTATAAACTGAAAAATACATCAGTGGTCCATAGGTCAGGAAGCATTTAGAACAGGAGTAAGGATTGGACAAACATTCGCCCTTTTTTGTTCCTTCCTAGAAGCTTGAAAGATATATGAAGGGTAATAGTTTCCTTCTTCATAGGGTTTGTAAAATGACTAGAGAAGACAAGGTTCTTCTTCTTCCCAGGTATATAACAGAACTGCAGGAAAAGATGAAATACTGAAATCTATCATAGAGGTGAAGGATAATATCACAGATAGGAGAAATCCAGTGGAAGAAATGACAAAACAAGGCTACTGGCCATCAATTTACAGTCAGCTTGCTTGCTTTCTAGTTTATATTCTCTTGTGCATGAATTCCATAGTCATATTCCACATTTAAATAGGTGAAATTTACTGCTCCATGGGGTAAGGAAGAATCTCATGATCTCGCCTGTTGGATTAAATGGAATTTATAGTTCTGTATTTCTCTCCACACGTATGGAAATATCCCATATTAAGTGAATCCTCAGACTTCCAATGCTCACCTTTTTCTGTGTGTTAGATGAGGAGGACAGATTCAAATTTGGTTTTAATAAACGCGCTGTAGCGCTCAAAACAAATAAGAACAAGCACCTTGCCATTTTCCACTGTTTTACTATGCAAATGTTGTCATCCCCTTCATTCGGGTTCCTGCCTTGGGGATCATATATTGTGCCTTCAGGAGGCTATGACCCTTTAAATTTAATTAGCTCTCTTGTGCAGACCAAACCACCAATGGTTTGATGTCACTGGTTTATAAGCTTTTTCAAAGTTATCAAAAAAAAAAATCAACCAACCCTGTTGTGATAGAGCACCTTACTGTGCTGTGCAGTTAAAGCTCATCAATGAAGGCTTCTTTTTAAAGCCTGTTTTAAGGAGTTTTAGAACTTGGCTATTTTAATCAACTCTAGGCTTAAATTATTATTTTATTTTTATGTCAAGCTATATTTTATTTTTATGTCAAGGAATGGTTCATCCCAAGGAATAATCTCATTTTCCTTTCTCTTAAAGCTGTAGATACCTTTTTTTCTGAAACTTGGTATTGAGCCCCCTTTTTATTTTTCCGTGTAACCTGATGGTTTCATGCCTGTAAAACATTTGCTCTTACCAGTCTGCTTTCCTCTGTGTAATGCTAGGTTCTGTGGTCAAAATGCATTTACAGTATGAACATCAGTCTTTCATGTACCTTTAAAAATCCTATTATGAACACTGAACTAAGAGGGATTAAGAAGGTATTACTTAAAAAAATTACTATTAAAATTATTGAAACTCTTTATAGCTCTACATACACCTTATTGCACGTACTTCAGTATATAGAGATGCAGCTGAATGTGGCTGCTTCTAAATGACTCATTATTTGTTAAGTGATACAGTATAATTGTAATGGATTTATACTTTGGTAAGGCTGTTACAGATTACTGAATTTGGTGATTGATCAAAAAAGTAGAGTATCTAATGACCACACTGCAGGTTAAGTGCAACAGAATTAACTAATACAAAATAAACAAATAAAAAAAGTTTTTTGTGTATTAGCCATGTATAGCTGTTACATATGAAAGAATTTTATTTCCTTCCTGTACATTTTTTTTAAAAGTATAATTAAAGCTCACTCAAATCATCAAATTAGCTGTCTTTATCAGAGTTAAGTTGAATTGTAAGACTCTAATTTTTGGATCATTTCCAGTTCAAGCTGGAAATTCCAAGCTTAATGCAATTCCATGACTACTGTTGGGTGGTAGTCATGGAAAAACTCATGTTTGGGTTTGTTTTCTCTTCATCTCAAAACTAGTTTAAATATTTCAGCAATGTACATTTTGAACAGAGGTGGAATTATTAATATTTTTCTTTGAGGTTACTATATCAATGAGAAGAGGAACAAATATCATAATGTTCCTGTCATTTAAAAAAAAATTAAAATCAAATCCATGAATGAAGCAGTACTTTCATAAATTTTTCTTCTGCCATGAATAAGGATGTTTTCCCCCTAAGGAAGTGAACTGTTTATATGTTTGTACCTGGCTTGCTGGGGTTCTAATGTTCCCTCTACTGCTACTCAAAATGTGTTGTACTGTCAGGCGTGAGGGCCTGAAAGTATTAGCAATGTTAGGCAGAGATAACAAATCCTCATTGTGTTTATTTGGAGGACCAACATATTCCTGTGGGACACATAAAGGAAATGTAGAGCCTCCTTCTGTTCTTGCCCATATTTCACACCAATTTGGCATGTGCCCAATAGACTGTAATTAGAGCAGAGCTGGGCATAAATTCCTCAAATCAAGGCACTTTTGCACTGAGCATGCGCATTCGGATACTTGTTTCCTTTGCAAAAACCCTGTAACTTAACCATCTACAGGACAACACTAATTCAGTGGGACCCTTTCTTTGTTTTCTCTTCTTCATAAACACAGAAGACCTATTTCAACACACATTGGCTGAGAATGTAATTCATCAGTTGTGAAACTATAGCATTAGTGGTGCTAGAGTGGTGCTACAAACAGCCTTGCTCTGTTTCATCCTCCTTCGATAAATAAAGAATAACTGCTTATCAGGTAAATAGGAAACTTCTGACAGTCATCAATAACCTGTCTGGGGTAATCCCCATTCTAACACTTTTTGTTTGTTCTTAAGCTTTTAAGTCACATACTCTGTGTGTATTTGTTTAGTATCGAGCGTAATGGCCCTTTCAGACCTGTTGCAATTAAAAGAACTAGCAATAATTATTCTCCTTGTACCAAAATATGCTTCAACACATGAATTATGGACCACAAAAATTAGCGAATGCAGTGTACAGTGACAACAGTGCTTTATCTGTTCAAACCTGCTAACGAAACTGCTGTATCACACGGTTTCATTATGAACTTCATGCCACATGCCCACATTAAGCAATTCTGTGAGTTGCAGGTCATAAACTGGTTCATCAGAAGGTGCAGTTAGAAGCTGACTTTTCCTGGGAATTATTTTGGAAAGGTAAAACTGAGCCAAACTATTTTGGGGGGCTTGGTTGTTTATTTTTGTTTGGTTGGTTTTGGTGGTTTTCTGGTTGGTGGTTTTTGGTTGGTTTGTTGGGTTTTTTTGTGAAGGATGTTTCACTTTATCATGAGTGTTATGGTTTAACTGAATTTAGTGTAAATAATTATCAGGTCTAAGTTAATGGAAATTTTTAATTTTCTGTTCAGCTCACACCATTTATTATGATGGTTTTCTTGTGCATGTTTACTAAGCTAGGTATTTGCTTCTCGTGTCTGAATGTAATTTAGAGAGGAAGAAAAGGTATCAAAAATATTTAAGTGTACTTCATGGTATACTGAAAACAGACTCATTTGCATGCAAATAACACAATGCATTTGTATTCCCTTCTCTCTTGGAAACATGGATGGACTTCAGAAGAGTTCATCTTGGGTTTAGCAGCATCAGTTCTTGGAGAAGTGTCCTTTCATCAAAGAGGAGTATTGGTTCTTGAGAAAAGTGGTTCCTGCAGGGGTACTGATAGGAGGTTTCTATAATCCTGAACATTAGGATAAAAGCCCTTATCTTCAGCTATTGAACAGGCTGCATTTCAGGCTCAACCAACAAAGACCATATACTGCAGATTCTTGCAGACCAGAGAGTTATGTTTTTAGCGAGCAGCACGTTCAAGCTACGTTTGCTGACATGACTTGAAACCCATAGCTGTTGCATTTAATAATGGCTCTGCCAACTTTAAGATTAATTTTTTGTAGGTTCTCCTGAACTTCGTGTTTCACATGTTATTTTGCACAGTAACAAGTTTCCACATCTGAATTGTGAATGTTGCTTTCTTTCTGGCAAAATGCTGGAGGGTCATTTACTCTGGCCACCTGTGTAACATTCACTGTAATAATTATCCTAATTACTTCCCACCTGTATTACAATACAGCCTATCTTGATTGCTGAAGATTGCACTATAACCTATGGTTGTTTCCTTCATTTATTACTTTTTCAAGTTTTTCTTGTTTGTGGGTTTGTTGTTTCTTTTTTTTAATTTTTCCACCCTTGTTTTTAACTTGAAATTTTCTCCATTAAACTTCACAGTGTGAGTCTGGTAGGTCTTTGATAGAGTTAAGAGTTGGTTTGCTTGTTTGGGTTTGCTTCCTGTAGCCCTTTTTTATTTCTTTAAACCCTGGGAACACTTGTTTGGAAATACAGTTTACCTCCTAAAGGAATGGCAAAATCTTCATACTATATAAAACAAGAATAGAATAGGGCCTTATTTTCTTTTAATCTTTTAAAAGTCTTTTAGTAAGAAGGAAGTACCTTTGCTCTATGAACTAAAAGTGATGAATGTAAAACTCCCCTAAACTTTTTGTGTTTGGGTTTTTTTTTGTTTGGTTGTTTTTTTTACTTCTTCTCTCATTCTCTCCTCTTCTATCCTGCTTATTTCCCTGTATATTTTTGTTGTTTATATCCATCTCAAGTAATAGGTGCTGTCATAAAATCACTTTCCTATCTGTCCTTTAGCTTTCATTCTTAAAATAGCACTTATATCAATCTAAAAGATAGCGAGGGTGAGGTGATAAAATTGTGTTCAAAAAAAGTTGCTTTAATTATTTCTTTGTTGAGCATTGCACTGGAAAGCTGAGAAGTTCCTTTTCATCTTCAGGATTTAAAGGCTCTCCTCCAGGACTCTCTTCCTCAAATCTACGTTATGCTACATACCTCGCATACACAAGTTTCATGTAGAACATGAGGCATTTGTAAAATGGAAAAGGGGAAAAAAATGGCTTTAAAGTAATTCAGAGACAATAGGCAAATGAAATCTGTAATTACTATTCCTGGTTTTATGGTTTGTTTTGTTGTATTTTGCTTGTTTTTAAACATTAACCTGAGCTTGTTGATATATGTTTCTCTGCATACAACAAGCCAAATTATCTCATAAAGCAACTATCAGCTACAAAGCCTGTGTTCAAGGAGATCAAACATCAAGTTACACACTGTGAAAGACAGCTTACTCACATGTGACCTGATGGAGGAGAGACATTTTCAAAACTGGAGCTGTCAGCAGCATATTACTAGGATTTTTTTTATGTACTGTGTGAATTAAAGGGAACAAAAGATATAATGCCGTATCAGAAGTATCGTCAACTCTGTCATCTGCTTTTTTTTTTTTCTTAATTGGGTGGAGACTAGAATCTTAGGCAAGGAGACCATACATCTCCTCACACTTTCAAATGCCTTATGTTATTTACGTAGTTGTTTATGTGTTTAATTTGTTTTACTCTGGTATGACACACATAATGTGACAACTGCAAGAGCAAAATGGCAATTCATGAGGCTCAGATCTTTATGTATATATAGGAAAACAGGTGCAAAACCCATTCTCTAGTCTAGCAGTGTATGTTCTAAACCAGAATCATTTTTACTGTAGTCACATTAAATCTCTGAAAGTCACGTGTGCAGTTAAAATGGTGATATGTGTCTGTGCATCCTGACTAAGAGTCCCCTGTCTCAGAAGCTAGAGATGTAACTTATCTTTAAAAAGGGTGGATTTAAACAAAAGCATGGACAAAGCTGGATTGTGCCTTCTGCACCTTTCATCCTCTTTTTTTAGTGACAGCTTTTCTCATATTCCTGTGAGACAGCAGTTAGTAGGTGTGATTTTGATCACCTGGGACTAATCATCACACTGAAATCACTGGGCTTTCTTTTGTGTTCTTTACAAATTTAAACCTTTCCCAAAAAGGTATCCTTGTAGTCAAGCTATTAACCTTTTCTTCCCTTGTACCTTTATAAAAATGTCATTAATAGCTCAACTACCAGTTCTGTCAGTGTGTAAAAAGACATGTTATCACTCTTTTCATGCAAACAAAATTTGGATGCTCAGTGAGCTGCTTGGTATTTAATATTCTAGAAATTTGTACCTACATTTCATATCTAAATATAAATGAAAATGAATACCCAGTTTTAATAGTCATTTTTTTTAAGAATGTGGATTAAAACACAGGACTTAGCCTTTTTAATAGATACTAGCTGTGTCCAAAATCAGCATAATTAAAATTACAAAAAGTATAATAGCATATGTTTAAATGTACCAGTATTTTGGAAAATATGAAGAATATAATAAAAATTAAAAATTGCCGGTTATTCCATCATAGTATTTCTTAGTCTCTCTTAACCAACGAATTGCCTCAATAATAACCAAAAGAAATTAATCTGCACTATTGATGTCCCTGGTAGAAAACCAGTTTACTATGCCAATTTCAACTCTCTCCCACTTTACTGCCAGGGCATTCCTTTGTTTAATTTGAGAGTTTATTTTTTAATTTGGTGAAAATATTGAACTTTCTTAGCAGAAAAGTCAACAAGCACTTCATTGGAAGCTGTGCTGGTAGCTAATAATCTCAAATGTCAAGAATGACCCAAGGTACTTTCCATGATTTTGTTAATTAAACAGTCAATAGCTTGGGAAGTTACTGCTGGCAACCAATTCAAAAAATATAGAATGCAGGAAAATAAGGAGAGCCTAAAATTAATATAAAGCTGCATTCAACACCAGAATTTTATGTTGGTATAACTTTCTTACTCATATCTGAGGTCTGTAGATAACTAGAGAAAACTGCACAAATCCCTGTTACATATGCTTTTGGCAGTAAAATGCTGGTTTGTATTCACCACCACCACATTTTTGCAACTCAGAGGAGCATTTTGTGTAGTCTTTATGCCTGTCACAGGATTCGTTTATTTTTCTCATCTTATCTTTCTCACCGTTCATCTTCTCTTAATTAACCCATTCATTGCAGTAAATTAATTTTGTCTCTGTAAGGAACCTTTTTGTTTGAAATAGAGAAATAATCTCAACTTGTAGGAGAAGACCTTCCAGCAGTGCTTTGGCTGCTAAGCTTAGCTCTGCTTCAGCAGGTGAGACTTTGGATCTTCCAGGTCTGTTTACGTGGCTAAACTATTGGTTCTGCTTATACAGTGCTGTCCCTGGATTTCCGTTTGCTGATCTTGCGAACTACAACTGTCTCCAATTTAATAAGGCAAAACCAGTGCTTGTTTGGGATCAGCCACACTGCAAGCTGTTGTCTCAGTCAGGAAAAATAGCTCTTTAATCTATAGCCATGAGCTGAATTCTCACAAGGATACTCATTACTTAGGTTCCTGGGAGAGAAGGGTCAGGTCATGAGTATATGATTGCCAGCAATTTCCTTAAAACCTTTCCTGGGAAACATGAGGCAGGCAGTTGGAATGCTTCCGAGCAGGAGCTGAGAAACGGTGAAAAATAGAGTGATTAATCGGTTTGTAACCTCCAGGAGTTCTTCCATAGAGGTGATGTTGGCATTCTATCTCTCTCTGTAGCTTAAGGTTATTTTAATTTTGTTCCGCTACCTCCACGTTATGTGAATGCACCTCATTTGCTGAAGACGTTCATGTAATTTAAAAGAAAATATGGAAAAATATAAATGTAAAATAAAGCTGTTGTCTACTCCCTACTTGGGAGTTTACCTCATCACACCTTAACAAATATTAACTTCTTTAGTTACACATAAAACTTGCGCTGTTTTAGGAATGGTATTATTAACTACATGGCTCACTAGTAGCTCATCACTCCTGCAGAAAGCATCAAAACATTTTGTTACGCAATCCTTTAATTCAAGCAAGGCTTTCAGAATGTTGATGAAGGTGAAATCTTCCTTGCTGTTCCTTTTTTGTTTAAAAGATGAGGATAGAAAGCACATCATAAAAACACTGAGTCACTGCCCTGAAGTTGCCCAGTGGCCCAAGAGATGTGGAAGGAATATTTTTCTCAGCAAAAGGGAGAAGATTTGGGATACATCTCTGAGAAGTGAGATACTGGCTCCTTGCATCATTGATCAGTGTATGCTAGGAGGAATGTAAATGAAGCAGATAGCAAAATGTATGCTTTCATATTTGAAACAGCATACATAGCAATATATGACATAGAATCTAACTGCTAAATAGTGCAGGAAGGAGGAGTGTTTGGTGTAGAGAACCCCACAGGAAACCATGGGAAAATCTCATGGAAATGCTGTTTTCCAAAGCAGTTGCTTTTTGTGAACCACTGCATGTCCTGTGTTAATCAAGATACTTTTTTCTTGGCTTCCAGTGACTCCTGTTTTCTAAATGTGAAAAATAAGCAGCATTTTCTGTTGGGATTTCCAGAAACATATGGGAAAGTAAAAACTGGATGTACGATATGAATAGGATACTTGGTAGTAAATAATTTTCTTGGCCAGTTGGTTTAAAAAAAAAAAATCACCTTCAAATCCTCAAAACAGGATTGCTTGTACATCTCCAAAGCCTGTGGTTTTTACCTGGCTGCTTTTCTCAGCATCTAATTGCAATGCAGCGTGTAACAGCTCATTTTAGGTCTAGTCCTAGTGCTAAACCAAGCTTTGTAACAAGGGCTGTGATGAAAATCACCTGCCTCTCCGTTTACTGTGAAATACCACTTTTCTTAATTGCTTGGCATCAGCTTTCATTTATATCAAAAGATGAATCCTCATCCACAACAGATTCAAACACTGCTCATTCATATTAGCATTAAAAGCATTTCAGTTCATTATTTGTTCCTTGGCACAGGTCTATCACTTACTTGCTGTTTGCTTTAACTGAGACGGATTACAGGCTGCCTGAAGACTCAGTTCCCTGATTTCCTCACTTGACAACAGCAAATCTGAGTCACAGTTTCCAGTGCTTCCTTGTTTTAAACTGCATAGCAAGGTGTGCTTAATAAATCTCCCTACAAAACACTGCTGCTTGTTTGTGTGGCTGCTCTGCAAAGAATGAGCCTTTATGCAGGAGATTAAAAACATGTTGATGCTCAGAAAAAAGTCTACTCAAATGTTGTCACCTACTTTTAAAAAGAAAGTTCTCACTGGCATAGCTTAGCCCTATTCTAAAGATATTTATACTGTTAACAGGTGAGTTATCATGGAGCTTCAGCACCCAACTTCACCATCAGCTGTCTGGTTGAATTATTAGAGCCAGATTCTCAGGCCAGGTTGGACGAGGCTTGGAGCAACCTGGTCTAGTGGAAGGAGTCCCTGCCTGTGGCAGGGGTTTGGAACTGGATGATCGTAAGGTCTCTTACAGCCCTGAACATTCACTGATTTTATGATTTTGTGCTCAGGTAACAAGGTGGTGATTTATTACTGACTTATATCAGTGAAGCCTCTTGTTTTGCATTAGAGTAGCACATAGGAACTAAAGTGGTGGATTTTCAGGAATATTACTGAAGCAGCCATTTGACTTGCTGCAAAGCAATGCAAGTATGCAGCCGTGGGTGTCAGAGGAAATATAACACATGCCTCGCAAGCAGAGGAGGAAAACACTGAGAGTATCCACCATGTGAGAAAGTTGGAAGATTTGGGGATAAAAAGAAGAGAAAGGAGAGAAAAAAGTAAGAATGGTCAATTTTGAAGGAAAATGGCACAGGAACAGAATTGGCTTTACGGCTGATCATACTGAGTGTCTTTGGCTCTTGATTTAATGACAGGGGAAGGGTAATGGTAAGTTATGCAAACATCTTAGCTTTTTGGTAGTTATGACTGTTGAAATACAATCACTTTGGTCAGATACAGCTACAGTTGCTTTTATATTACACTGTTTGATAGCTAACACTTCGAGGCTGTGTAGAAAGCTGAACTGACTCTTAGTGATAGAGCAGCTTCACTTCTGACATTGAATTATAAGCAAATTTGAAACTTGGCAATTTTTAGATAGATGTAAGATATAGGTGAACCTTTAGGTTAAATGAAATTTCAATCGCTATACTGTGTTGTCATTCATTTTCATATGATGTATCCTTTATGTCTCTTCCACGTTTAAAACCATTTCATTAACCAGTTGTCCTGGGTTCAGCTACAGCAGTCATTTTTTCTCCTTCTCAGTAGCTGGTGCAGTGCTGTGTTTTTGACTTTCAGTCTGGGAACAATGCTGATAACACCGATGTTTTTAGTTGTTGCTAAGTAATGTTTACTCTGACCAAGGACTTTCTCGGTCTCATGCTTTGCCAGAGAGGAGGGGAAGCCAGGAGGAAGCAGAGGCAGGACACCTGACCCAAACTGGCTAAAGGGGTATTCCATACCACAGCACGTCATGCCCAGTATATAAACTGGGGGGAGTTACCCGGAAGGCTCAGATCACTGCTTGGGTCGGGCTGGGTATCGGTCGGCGGGTGGTGAGCGGTTGTGTCCTTTTCCCTTGTTATTCCTCTTATCATTATTATTGGTAGCAGTAGTGGTTTGTATTATACCTTAGTTACTGGAGAGCTGTTATCTCCACCCGTGGGAGTTACATTCCTTCGATTCTCCTCCCCATCCGGCCAGGAGCAGGGGGAGGAAGGAAAAGGAGGGAGTGAGCGAGCGGCTGCGTGGTTTCAAGTTGCCGGCTGGGCTTAAACCACGACACCAGTGAAATTTAGGAGTGTGTTTTGCCAAGCTCTGAGAATATTAGCAAGTCACTAACCAAGCGTAAGTTGCCATCATGATACAGATGAAAGTTAAACACACATCCTTCTCGGGTGCCCAGAAGGAATAAGCTCCTATTGTGCACTCGGCTTTTGCAAATGAAGCTTCTCACATGAACATGTTTTATCTTTGCATCAGTGTGGGGAAGAGAGACCTGTTTCCTTTCTGGAATTTCTAGTCTATATTTCCAAGACATAGTTGAGGCTTATAGCTTTTAGGCAGGTATAGAAAGTGCTTCTGGCCATCAAGGACTTGATAAAGATTTTTGGCACTCGTGACATGAATACATCTTTCTTTTCCCTAAGATCAGACATAGAGCTGGGCCATAAACGATGGAAATGTGATCTTCAATTTTTCACCTGCCTGCATCTAAACTGATTTTTCTGAGAAAGAAATGAAAGGTATCACACAGCTAACTATTACAGTGAACAGCTGACCTCAGTTACTGCAGGCTGATGACACTGACTGCATCAGACCAAGGGGAAAATCAGATCTCTGTCATGAGACCTGTAACGTCAGGAGTATCTTGCTTGTGGAACAGAGCAGGGCTTAGAAGATTCTCACTGGGGAATTTTTAAGGGGTGTGAGTGCTTTTAAGCTATCTTTAAGATATTTGCGCCTTGAGATTGATGTCAGTCATTTTCACAAAGCATCAGCAAGGTCAAAACTGTGATTGGCCTTCCATTTGTGCGCTTGTGTGGGCAAATTGTATTACTTTCAAGGCTACTGAACTGCTTACCAATGGTTTGTACTTTACTCAGTTAAAACACTTTGTCATGGAACTGCGTAGTGAAAAAAGAACTTTTTTCTTAGGTATATGAATATGAAAAAGCTGTTCAAATGTCTGGGAACTTATTGATAAGCTTTGTAGCATAATTTAATTTTGATAATCTAGGAAAATAATATAAATCATACATTACTTTGGGAAGAGGCGTTATTCCCACTGCGTACTGGGGGAAGAGAGTCTTGTCCACCCTATGCTGGACTTTTGAGGAGGTAGCCAATAAGCTTTGGAGAGCTTAGGAAAGGAGCTGATTTACTGCTTCCCTGTTGCTCCCCCAAGACTGGATAAAGGATAGAAGAAATACAGTCATCCCATTGTAGGCAGCGTATCACCACTCAGTGTATGCCTTGCTTGTGAGGTTTGGCTAATGTCTGGGGGATTGAAGTTGCTTTTATGTGCAGAGAAAGGCCAGCTTCTTGGATGTGCCTCTGTTCTTTGAAGAGGCATAGATGTTGAAGAGCTGCACTGAGCATTCAGATGAGCAGGCACTTTCAGGAGATTATTTTATGGCTAAAATACGTAAATTTAGTTTCCTAAAGCTAAAACCCAAGTAGGGTTGTGTCTCTGGCCTACTGAGGAGAATTTTCTCTTCATGAACAATGCAAAGTTGCCTTAACATAAATCGGTGTTAAATTCCCCTAGGCAGGAGACTGTCAGCAGGTCACTGTTCAACTGGAAGGGAAGGAATGGGCACAGGGAGACCACATCATTTGGGGGAGATATGCCTTAGCAGGGCAAGGGGGGGTAAAGAAGTCTTCTGTCAGAAGACTTTATTCTTGTCTTCTGGGAGACACGATAATAAATTTGTGGGATTTTGCAGCTCTTTTACAAACTTGAAGGAAGGAACCTTGCCTGTTCTGCTCTGTGCCACTCCATCTTTCTGCAGCAAAGAGTGTTAGGAGTAAAGGACAGATTCAATTGCATTTTCACTATTTCTTTTATAAAATAGGAAGACAGGAAGAAGTGGCATCACTTTTTGGTGAGTGTAAGCTCTTTCCCACTTCATCCTCTTCGATTTACTGTGGCTTCCTAAAATGCTATGGTACACAAGAGAAATGAAATCACATTTGTTAACAGTAGCCACTGGTACAGTCAGTCTTGACCCTTATTTTGGTGGCAGTGTATTAACCCTGACCTCTGCTGTATATCTGTATCCTGTGTCTCAGGTAGGAAACTAGAAGGCAAGACAGAAAACAAACCCTTCCTTCCAGCAGTCTGGTTGAGCTGCCTCTGCCTCCTGATTACTCAGGCAGGATCCATGCTGCTGCTGTTGCTATTCAGAAGTACACTGACACTTATAGTTCGCGGCTGCATCTCAGAATAAATTGTCCCCTTCTTGCACATGGATCTGAGGAACTTTAAATCCCTGTCTGGGAGAACGCAGCACTTCAAACCGCTGAGCTCGTGCATTGATTTATGGTAGGAAAGGTTCTGAAAGTAGTTTCTGTTAAAGAGGGGATGGTTTTATTTTCCTTAGATATCCTTAGCAAAAATAGTTTTAGAGGAAAATAACAGGTATTTTTGTAGTAAAGACTGACGAGATCAAACCATGAAGGTATATAGCCTTCTTGTCTTGCCTTTATATAGCAACAGAACAAGAGGCTCTGGAATGGCTGCCTTGATACGCTACTATGAAGGCTAACAGCAGTCCAAGGACCAGCCAGCTGCACTGGGATGGGAGACCACTGTAGCATCCCAGAATGTCCTACTTAAGCTGGTGTGGCCACACAACTCTGACTTTTCCAGGACTGGGAAAGATTTATTGTATCAAGTGGAATTGCATATTCTGGGATAGGTGTGGGGTGTTAATGAGTTAAAACTGGATGTTTTACAGAATAGTCATGCTGATGCTTTTTTCCTTGCTAATACAGTGTTTGTGGGGAAAGTAAAGAGGAAGCAACTGTAGCCCTTTTCTCTATATTTTTTTTTTAATAGCACAAAATTACTATGTGCAGCTTTTACTAGAGGAAAAATGGTGAAGAAGGATTCCAGGTGTTTCTCAGGTAATGATACTATTCAGCTGCCTTTTCCAGGAAGTACAATTTAAAATTACTGTGTTCACACACAGC
Organism: Nestor notabilis; assembly: GCF_000696875.1. Taxonomy (NCBI): domain Eukaryota; kingdom Metazoa; phylum Chordata; class Aves; order Psittaciformes; family Psittacidae; genus Nestor; species Nestor notabilis. The sequence goes on along the minus strand of NW_009931549.1, from coordinate 107,926 downwards.
ATGCAATTAGTCTTTTGTTTTGTTTTGTGTATTTTGTTAGCAAGCTACCCCAGAATAATACTCTAAATTCTCAATTGGTGTAATTCATTATAGTTTCATTAACTTCCAGATGGGCTACTTTGATTTATTCTGGCTCTGTTTATGGCCAAAGTATTCAATTCTGAAAATGTAATAAAAGTGTTAGTCATCTTCACAGCCGTTATTCACACTAGTATTTTGTGCCTGGTCCTGGATGTTTTAATGTGTGTTTTGTTGATCAACAAAGTGGGTATTGAGTATAACTGGGCATGCATGGGCAAAGATTAGATGTATCTTTCTCTGCTTTTGAACTTTATTCTGACTTTTTTTACTCTTCTGCATAGTATTCTCCTCCGCGAGTGGTCTAATCAGAGTTGGTCTTCCTGGAAGGCATGCTGCCAAAATGACAGTCAGTACCAGCAACCATGGGACTGAGGGTAGTACTGTGAAGACTTCCCTGCTTAAAACTTGAGCAGACAAGGAAATTCATGACTGATTTGTAGCTCTATGTGATTCTGTTTTTATTATTATTATCATTAAGTCAGCTGTACTAGTATAATAATTCCAATAAAAGAAAATTACAGGTTCTCAAACATCTCTTTAGACAAGTATTATGATGGTTAGAAACAACATTAGTTAAAGGCAAAAATTCTAGCATTAAGTAATACCTTCATTATTATTTCTAAGGATCAAGCTGTTTAGTAGAGTACTAAGTACTATTTTGGATAGCTGGAGTACTTCTAATATTCAGCCTGGAATGTGAGAGAATTCAATACCAAGATTCTCTGTTGTACATTTACTTCTTGTAAGCAGTCAAAAATCAAATGATACCATATTTTCTGCTTATTGAACCTTGTTTGGCTGTCATGCCACATATCAGCCCCTTAATCTAGTGAGTTGTCCTGGGTTCAGCTACAGCAGTCATTTTTTCTCCTTCTTAGTAGCTGGTGCAGTGCTGTGTTTTTGACTTTCAGTCTGGGAACAATGCTGATAACACCGATGTTTTTAGTTGTTGCTAAGTAATGTTTACTCTGACCAAGGACTTTCTCAGTCTCATGCTTTGCCAGAGAGGAGGGGAAGCCAGGAGGAAGCAGAGACAGGACACCTGACCCAAACTGGCCAAAGGGGTATTCCGTACCACAGCACGTCATGCCCAGTATATAAACTGGGGGGAGTTACCCGGAAGGCCCAGATCGCTGCTCGGGTCGGGCTGGGTATCGGTCGGCGGGTGGTGAGCGGTTGTGTCCTTTTCCCTTGTTATTCCTCTTATCATTATTATTGGTAGCAGTAGTGGTTTGTATTATACCTTAGTTACTGGAGTGCTGTTATCTCAACCCGTGGGAGTTACATTCCTCCGATTCTCCTCCCCATCCCTCCGGGAGCGGGGGGAGGAAGAAAAAGGGGGGGGGAGTGAGCGAGCGGCTGGGTGGTTCCAAGTTGCCGGCTGGGCTTAAACCACGACATGAGTTTATTCTAGTCTTACTGTTAGTGAACTTAATTCTGCAAGTCTTCATAGCCTGAAATGCCTTTTTTTTTTTTTCCCCTCTTGCTTCTCCAGAAGATGTCATAAAATCATGCATGCTTTCTAACGTCTTCAGTAAGTTTTGCTGGAAATAACCCACTAACATTCTTTAAACACATCATGTTTTTATAGTGTTTTATCACTAGAATTTAGTATGTATTTTATATCATAGTGATTGTCCCTGCAGCAAGGTGCCAGAGGAAGAATTCTTTTCAGCCTAAATGAGTCTGTTAAATTGTCTGCTGGTTTTAGCATAGTGATTTGTTTTAATTCATTTCAAGCAGTGTATATGCCATTTATTCCTGTTTCTTAAAAGTGTGGGAGTAGTTTTTGGAACCACTAGTTAAGCAAAAATTTTCTGAATTAATTTTTGGATGCCTTCACAGTTCTCTTGTAAGATCAGTATTGCCGTGCTGCCTTTTCCCCTCCTCATTTATTTCACAGATGATTAAATTTATGTTTATGTTGCAGAGAGAATAGATGAAATAATTCATCTCTTTGCCCTTACACTGAATGATCTGCACACATCTTCGTGTACTTTTTCCCCTGTGTAAAGGAGTATTTTGTGGCCCCTGTCCTTCACTGATCCTTTGAAGTGCTGATCTGATAAATTCGGTTTCTTGTAGATTAGCTGAGCTGCATTGGGGTGGGGCAAGGATTGTATATTTACACCCTATGTATTTAAACCCCATTTTCTCTAAGCTTTCTTTAGTTAGAGGGAGATTATTATTTTTTGTAATGAAACCACCTTAGCATTGCAGTGACTCTTGGTTTGTGGAATTGTCAGGAAGTGTTTAAATCTCCACAGGTCCTTAATAATTTCAATGAATTTTTGGTGGTAAGGGTATATGAGAGTTTCCCAGTCTAATGAAATTATAAAGTGCATTAAATATAGAAAAGTATTTTCTTCTTCCACGTAGATATTTTGAGGTTGCACAAAATATTAAGTAACTATAAATTATCCCTACATATAGACATTCCTGTAGGCATTCCAGTATCAGTTTGGTTTTGGTTTTTTTTAAAATCACTGTATGTTGTTGGAGAAGTAGAGGAATTGCAGGAAGCTTTGCCAGTCCCAGTCCAAGCTGTTTTCTACCCTTAAGTAATTTCTCTAGCTGCTGCTGCACACCACAAAAGGCTAGTCTGAGTATCAGAAAGACAGAAGTAACATTCTTTATCAGAAGAAGATAGTATGTCTTCTAGGCTTGCCCATGTGTTGTTTTGTGTTATAAGGTAGGTTTGGTGTTTTAGGTAATCAAAAACCTGTCATTCCCATTTTAATAAAAAATTTGTGTGGTGTGTTTTGGCCCTGGTGACTCGTAGGGACATTGACTGTGGAAGGACACATGGAATATTAGCACAGCTCAGGGTGTGATCCTGTTTTTTTGTTACTGAGGAGTGGAGTTTTTGCCAAATGGAAAGCCTATCCCAGAGTTAGTGGATCCCAGGGGAACAAAGCCAGTTCTGCATAATAAGTCTGGCTGTGACTGTTACCATCACACCACACACTTACTTCAGCTTGCATCCTGGCTGTGCATCTCTATTATCTGATTAACTTAGGGCCAGGCGACTGGGGCCAGGCGATCCGTCATAGTCATTTGCCATTCATCTTCACCATTGCCCTTTAAAATTCCCATGAATATTTTCCATCTTGTCAGTAACAATGTGTTTAATAGATGGTTCCAAGATGTAGGTTAAAGCTGCTGAAGTTGAGCTCCTTCCTAAACTACATCTTCAGCTGTAGTCTGTTAGCGGTGAACTTTGCACATGTGTATAACCCCCCCATATCAGGAGATGTCCTGCAGATGTCCAGGGACCTGATGAGGAAAAACAGCCCAGCTCAGAGTATAAACACAGGTCTTGAGTCCTATCATGAGTTTTATGATCCATTCACAAGGAATAATAAATGATGAATCCAGTGCCTAAAGGAGTTGACAAGAAAGCTGGAGAGGGGCTTTTGACAAGACAGCGTTATGAAGACAGGCTGAGAAAGCTGGAGCTGTTCAGCCTGGAGAAGGCTGCGTGGAGACCTCATAGCAGCCTTCCAGTATCTGAAGGGGGCCTATAAGGATGTTGGGGAGGGACTCTTCGTTAGGGACTGTAGTGATAGGACAAGGGGTAATGGGTTTAAACTTAAACAGGGGAAGTTTAGATTAGATGTAAGGAAGAAGTTCTTCACAGTGAGGGTGATGAGGCACTGGAATGGGTTGCCGCAGGACGTTGTGAATGCTCCAACCCTGGCGGTGTTCAAGGCCAGGTTGCACAGAGCCCTAGGCAACATAGTTTAGTGCGAGGTGTCCCTGCTTATGGCGTGGGGGGTTGGAACTAGATGATCTTAAAGTCCTTTCCAACTGAAACTACTCTATGATTCTATGACAAGGGGAAATGGCTTTAACCTGACAGTGGGGAGACCGAGGTGAGATCTTAGGCAGAAGTTCTTCCCTGTGAGGGTGCTGAGGCCCTGGCACAGGTTGCCCAGAGAAGCTGTGGCTGCCCCATCCCTGGCAGTGCTCAAGCCCAGGTTGGACGGAGCTTGGAGCAACCTGGTCTCCTGAAAGGTGTCCCTGCCTGTGGCAGGGGGTTGGAACTGGATGAGCTTTAAGGTCCCTTCCAACACAAACCAGTCTGTGATTGTATGATTCTGTGAATAAAAGTTAAAATTGTGCTGTGTAGGTGTGTTAGGTACTGCACTGTAAGTGTTTAATAGCATCTAAATAGAAGTTGTTATAGATTGAAACAGCCTCTTGATTCTGATTGAGACATGCTGATTGATAATTTTTTGTTCGTTGTACATTAATGTCTTGTTCTGATCAGATTTCATGTTCATTGCTCAGTAAATGTAATAATAAATATTAATGTATTGCTGCTCTCAAAGTACTTGAGATGTTTAAATTTCTTTAAATATATTCTCATAACCTCTTAGAGTAACCAAAATTACCTGTAGCATTTTCCACAGCAAAATTATCCTGTAATGCTAATTGAAATTGTGCCAGTGCATCTGCCTTAAAAATGTTAATGTCATGTCTGGCTGAGACACGCACACCTTCTATGTTCATAATTTCTGAATCCATTACAAAGACTTTTATGGCAGCTGTATATAAAGACATGCCATAGTGACATCTTAAATGCTGTCTTTAAATTCACAGCATGAAAAGCCTTTTAGAAACACTGTATGAAAAAATCAGGTAGCTAACAGCAATTTGTGGATAATATTCAATAGCATGTCTTTTATTTAGTGAAGATTTTATATTAATTTCAATAGAAATAAATGGGTCCAGAAAGCTGAATAGAACTTTGTTCCTAGTGAGTGACATTTGAGTCCTAAGGTTATCTTGTTTGTTTCACAGAAAATGTAAGAAAATGCGCAAAGTCTGGAACTGTATAAGATGCTTTTACGAAATTAAAATACACAACAGGAATATAAGATCTCAAGTATATTAAATTTGGAAAAAGTGTATATACATACAAAAAGCGCAATATGGATATTCTGAAAAACTCTTTGTAGCAAGGGTTATGTTATTAGGAAAGGGCATGAGCTTCTCATCCACCAGAGGAGGCCATGGAGATGCTGTGAGGGCTGGAGCAGCTCTGCTCTGGAGCCAGGCTGAGAGAGCTGGGCTGGTTCAGCCTGGGGAAGAGAAGGCTCCTTAAGGGGACACCTCAGAGCAGCTGCCAGTGCCTGAAGGGCCTACAAGAAATCTGGAGAGGGGCTTTGGACAAGGGCCTGTAGGGACAGAACAAGGGGCAATGGCTTTAACCTGCCAGAGGGGAGATTGAGATGAGCTCTTAGGCAGAAGTTCTTCCCTGTGAGGGTGGTGAGGCCCTGGCACAGGTTGCCCAGAGGAGCTGTGGCTGCCCCATCCCTGGCAGTGTTCAAGGCCAGGTTGGACACAGGGGCTTGGAGCAACCTGGTCGATGATTCTATGGGGGGGTTCAGACTTCGTTATAATTCTGTCAAGGATGTGTATGGTCACTTTCTGGGCAATAACCTCCTTTTACCACTCACCACAATTTACTCAAAGTTTGATAAAGGCAGAAAGAATAAAGGAAATAGGTGGAAAAGAAGACAGTACTAAATCTTTCAGGCTTCACCCAAGTTTTTTAGTAATGATCACTGAAGCTCAGAAAATACTGGAGCAGCATTGGCTTTTCTTAGGATCTCTCCTGAAGTCACACAGCATCCTAGTTTTTCACTTCAGACATTTGGGCAGTGTTTTATTCTTTAAAAGGTTTACATTAAATAAAAATAAAATTAAAAAAAAAAAAAGGAAAACAACACCATTACAATTTTGATCCACAAGTGTCTGAATTTATTTTCTTAATTTCACAGTTTACAATATTGACACGACCTTTAATCCTGTCAGTAGTTCTGTTTGATTGTATTTATTAGGCTTTATTCTCTCAGCTGTTTTCTATCAACATTGATTGGAAGATTATAATAGCATTTCATCATCTTTCACATGCCAGAGGATCATATTGGCCATCAGAGTGACTCACTAGTAGGCTCTTAGATCCCAAGCTTGTTTGTGACTGAGCCTTGCTTCACAAAACTGGCCCTTTCCTCATGCTGACCCACCCCAAGACTCACTGTTTCCTCTGCAGAGAATTAGCCTCCCTGCCCTCTCCATCCTCCAGAGTCCCTACACACATGCACATTACTAGTGTCTACAGGAATAATAGTACCTCTTTTCTGCCTTTGATTTTACAGAGGTGCCTCTTTGCTTTGGGCCTGGCTTGTGTGATCATTTTCATTATCCAGATATACTATAAAGTCAAGTAAACATCACTCATGGTTTACACAAGGAACCAACGCATGCATATTCACCAAGGTCAGTGTTAGGATCACAAATAGATCCTGTGTTCCGCTGAATGCAGTGCAGGACTCTGCATGTTGAATAACTTTGATCCTTAGAATATTATTTGTAGTATGGGATGCTGAAAGATTGTGGGGGTGGGGAAAAATGATTCATTATAGAATCATGGAATCCCAGGTTGGAAGGGACCTCAAGGAACATATGGTCCGACCTTTGTAGGCAAAACGTCACCTAGACTAGATGTCCCAGCACCCCACCCAGCTGAATCTTGTGTCCAATATTATGGAACCCACCACTTCCCTGGGGAGATTATTCCAATGGCTGATTGTTCTCACTGTCAAAAATTTTCCTCTTGTGTCCAACTGGAATCATCCTGGGTAATAACCTGTGCCCATCACCCCTGGTCTTTTCTGTGTGACTCCTTGTAAAAAGTGAGTCTTCATCTTCTTTGATAGCCACCCTTTAAATACTGGAAGATGGTGACAAGGTTTCACCTGAGACTTCTTTTCTCAAGGCTGAACAAGCCCAGCTCTCTCAGCCTTTTCTCACATGGCTGCCCAGGTCTTGGATCATTTGTGATCCTTCTCTGGACCCTCGCGAACACAATCCCTCACTACCACAAATTATGCAGTCGAGTTTTCAGTGTTTGGGGATATCACAGGGGTCAGCAATCCTTATGCAGGGAAGAAGTTAAGCTTTTGCTTATAGATTCCAGATTTTATCCATGCTCACATGCCCAAGTCTTACTTGAATACCAGGTAACAAATATTCCCTGGGAGCATGATGAGATGAAATCATTTCACACTAACTACAAAACAGCCACCAGTAATGGTGACATTTAGTTCCCACAACCACAGACAGAATTGTGGAACTAGAAGGAAAAAGCATGTTAGTGACTTTCTGAGTGAGCAGCCACCCTTGACTGCTTCCAATGCTACTGTTAGTGATGTAGAACCAGTATTAACTGCAGGAAATGCTCAATTCCCTTAATGCTTTCTCAGCACTTTTCCCTTGATGATGAAATTTTGAATGATTAGGCTCTATCCAATCATTAGTCATGAATGCTCACATGTAAGGACAGTTTAAATGTAGATATTTTGTGTTCCAAGGTTAAAATTGTGTATCTTTGTGAAGGACCATAGTGCTTATGTCACTAGCTGTTTGAGTAAATGATTTTAAATCTTGAAATCTGTCTTCTTGTCTCTCAAAGAAAATAGATAGGATCACAAGTTTATGTTGCCATATAAAGAAATAGCAAAAGGGCTTGGGGGTGTTGGTTGATGAGAAGCTTGGCATGAGCCGGCTTCAGTGTGCACTTGCAGCCCAGAAAGCCAACCGTATCCTGGGCTGCATCAAAAGAAACGTGACCAGGAGGTCGAAGGAGGTGATCCTGCCCCTCTACTCTGCTCTCATGAGACCTCACTTGGAGTATTGTGTGCATTTCTGGTGTCCTCAGCATAAAAAGGACATGGAGCTGTTGGAGCAAGCCCAGAGGAGGGCCATGAGGATGATAAGAGGGCTGGAGCACCTCCCGTATGAAGACAGGCTGAGAAAGTTGGGCTGTTCAGCCTAGAGAAGAGAAGGCTGCGTGGAGACCTTATAGCAGCCTTCCAGTATCTGAAGTGGACCTATAAGGATGTTGGGGAGGGACTCTTCATTAGGGACTGTAGTGATAGGACAAGGGGTAATGGGTTTAAACTTAAACAGGGGAAGTTTAGATTAGATGTAAGGAAGAAGTTCTTTACAGTGAGGGTGGTGAGGCACTGGAATGGGTTGCCCAAGGAAGTTGTGAATGCTCCAACCCTGGCGGTGTTCAAGGCCAGGCTGGACAGAGCCTTGGGCAACATGGTTTAGTACGAGGTGTCCCTGCTCATGGCAGGGGGGTTGGAACTAGATGATCTTAAGGTCCTTTCCAACCCAAACCATTCTATGATTCTATGAAAATAGCTTCTGATCTGCATGTGGTATTTGTTGTACATTATTAAACTTGCTTACTAATATATAGTGAAATGCAGGCAGGCAAAGTGCCTGTAAATAGATTATTATTTTAGGTTTTTCTACCTGAAATATTTGTTCAACCTAAAGTAGAAATATCTGTACACCAAAAAACTGAATTTGTAATATAATTGAAAAATACCTTAAGACAGCTTAAAAGATACCACACAATAAAGCTGTTGTTAGAGGTTAGTAATTCATCCACCATAAAATGCCATCATTAAGAAAACATACATTTTTGAGAGTTATTGCAGCCTGTGGCTTCCTTTGAGTTGTATTAATTTCCTCAAAAATTGTTTAATGGGGAAAGAAATCATTCTTGTGGCATAAGAGTCAAAACTCCAGCTATTTCAAAGTACTATGGTGTGACTTCAGGGGACTGTGTAGGTTATGGCCCGAGTGCAGCTCACACTTGTTTTTTTATACTAACTTCAGCACATAGAGGCAAATCTCTCCGGCTTCATGATCCCTGCAGGGTTCTTAGTGAATAAAATATGTGTATCAAGATGATGATCTTCTAAACCAACTAGCTTTCACGTACGTTTCCAGAACACAGAATAGATAAAGACTATCCAAGCACAAGGGTAACCCAGCTCTTTATCAAAAGACATAAAAGATAGATTAAAAAAAATAATGAAAGGTTTTCTTGTTCAAAGATCTTTTCAGTCCCTGTTCTATATTTCACCATCCAAGAGATTTTGGGTGAAGAACACAACAGTAGCTATACTCCTAACAAATGCATGCCCAAGGTGTTTGAGATTTACTGTTAGTATCAGTTCAGAAGCCCTGTTTCAATGTGCTCATAAATAGCTATGCTACTTTATCTTCACGTTCTAAATAGCATTATTGGTGACCATTTTGCATAGAGGTTAACAAAATAATCTGTTTCTGATTTGAAATCAGTAAGTTATATAATTACAATTACTCAAATCCTTCTTTAGGACTGGCTTTCAAATACCAGGTTCCACATCCACACAGCCAGGGGTTAGACATAATCAGAGTATGACAGACTGGTTTGGGTTGGAAGGGACCTTAAAGCTCATCCAGTTCCAACCCCCTGCCAGAGGCAGGAACACCTTCCACTAGACCAGGTTTCTTCAAGCCCTGTCCAACCTGGCCTTGAGCACTGAATAATAATAACATAATATAATAATACAAGATCATATAATAAGTACACTGATAAGTACTGTCTGACATATGGGGTCACCTTAGAGGTGATATTCTTGGAGGTCCACTACTGCCAGTGCCAGGGCCCGGATCAGCTGGATGGGCTTAGCAAATCAAGCTGTAGACACCAGGAAAATCTACTAGAGCAAAAAAGATGCCAGTTAGAATTCCAGGCATGACACATATGTGTTACATGCCTGGTGAGAAATGATTTTGGGCTCCACTGCCTCACATTAAATAGAAAGATGACAGCCCAGAGATATTTTCCAAAGCTTTCCTTGGCCTTGTGTTTTCAATTCTTCTGTCTGTCTGTCTTGTTTAGTTTACTTGACCTGGATGCTGTTCAATGTCTCCTGGCGATGCTGTTCAGAAGCCTCCTACCTCCACCCTGGGTGGTATAGATAAACCAAATAGGACATCCAGGGAGTCCAGAGGATGACTCCAGCAAACAGTCACACCCGTGACAGTGAGCTCATCTAAACCTTTTCAGAGGATGGCTTTTTAAATGCTCTTGCCTGAACTCAGATGTGCTGCTCTGCTAGACAGCAAAGCATCCAGCCATGGTACACAAAACATAGCCTCATTGGGCAGCATCAGTAGGGGGTTTCAGAAAGATTTGAGGGTCAGAGATGGGAAAGGATTTCTGTAACTGCATGTAATAAATCTGGACAGTCAGTGGATCATTGGAAAGCTGGTATGTGCTGTTGCTGAGCAGCATCAGCAGACAATCGCCACAGCATCTGATTCGCCAACATTGCCATTGCTCCTGTCAAGCACCCATAGAAAATAAAGCAGGGAAAGCAGCTTTAATTGTCAGAATGTTTCAGATATAAAAATTGCAGTCCCTTAGCTTTCACAGTCTTATAAATGATCCTCTACCTGACCCACGTCAGTAAAGGCTTGAGCACATCATAAAGCTTTCTGTTTGAACTGTAAGGCAGATACTAATAGGTAGGGGCTGGAGATACTACAAATACATAGTATACAGTTGTATACTGTGAGGATTTTCAAGATCACTGGGTTACTGAGAAATCATAACCTTTGACAATGTTTATAACCAGTGACTTCCTTCAAATTCTGACGGTACTAGGAACACACATTATAATGGGTTATTGAAAATTAGTGTCTCATCTGATGAAGTACATATGGTTCATTGAAATACTCCATATCAAACTATTTTAAAAAGAGGGAATTTTGTTAAAGGTAATGGGTTTGATGACTAAAATTAATAAGCACCTTCAAAGCCCCTGCAGATATTTGTGAAAATGCATTCTTCTTCCCTCCTCTGATACTTTGATATATGAGAAGAGACTTTTTTTTCATGCTTCCTGACCAAACTTATTATTTGCTTGTCAAATTTACCCTGATTTTTTATTTCTTTGCCATTTAGTTTCAGGACAATATAAACTGGTAACAGATGAGCACCTGGGTTGCCTCCAGTAAATAAGCACTGAGAAAGAAATTGTATGTCAAATAAATTTTTATTGTAACTTCACAGGATCTTAGAATCACAGCATGTTTTGGGTTGTGAGGGACCTTAAAGATAATCTAATTTCAACCCCCTGCCACAGGCAGGGACACTTGAAATATTTTCTAACTAAAAACAAAAAAAGAAGAATTGTATTTTAAAAGCCTTTGAAAAACGGCGCTATCAGTAAACGAATAAGCTTTGCAAATAGAAAAGTCTTCATGTTAAGACTTAGGATGCTTTGTCAGTGTTAATACAGTCTAACAGGGTGAAATGTAAACTTCCTTTCTGAACTGGATACAATCTATAGGCTTTGTATGGATCTAAACTTTTTTTTTTTGTGTGGAGTTGTTTTAAAATGTGTCTTCATAAACACTTCCCATGGAGATATTCTTCATAAAAATAAACCTCAGTAACTAACTGACAGAGAATTTACAGAACTGCGGTCTCAACTGCCTTAGGGCCCCAGGGGATTATGGTCCAGTAAACGCAAATTTATACAAAGAATGAAATATAAAACAGAACAGAACAGAGGGAATTGAGAACGGTTCTTACTGTTTTCCTAAAATTAAAGTAGTGACATATTTCTGTTACTTTCACTGAAGCGCATACATGGACTGTAAATACTGATATTTGATTTTGGATCTCTGAGTGATCTAAATAGATCTATTTCTTACGAGAAATGTTTGATTATGGCCAGAATGTGTGTATGTACAGGGTAACTTCAGCATAGATAGAAGTGGTGTTGCCTGAATTGCCTGTCAAGAATGACTTAATCCTATTTTGCAGGAATTGCCTACATCAGTGAGACACATTCATTTCCATACCTATTCATTTAGGAGACTCTCTGCAGAGAATGTCAAAGAGATGCTAATTATTATCAGCTATGGTGATCCCTTAGGAATTAGGCTAAGATTGAGAAACCACTTAATTACTGAAGTTACACTGTAGTCAAGGTTTAAAGTGACGAGTTCTGCTTCCTTTCTTTTTTTATTCATTTTCTTTTGTGGCTTGGGGAGCAGCTGTCACAGGCAGTCCTGGTGTTCTGTAGGCAATGGTTTTGTGACCACTTTGTCATCCTGTGGTCTAGGTTTATCTGCTATCACTGCCATGCAAGGGCAGAAGCAGAAGAGACAGTAATTGTATGTGCAGCCTGGTTGTTTCTTAAAGAAACCACCCTAGAGAAAATTGCAAGATTCTTGAGCAGGGGACTGATTTTAAGTTAAATCATCTGCTTCATTAAAGAGAGTCAGCAGAACTTGGAAGTTAAGTTGAATAAATTTGGAGCCACACATGCTGCATGAAGTTAGGTAGAATTCAACCAGGAAATTTTGATTCATTAACAGGGCAAAACAAATTTAGGGGACCTGTGGTAGCATTAATATCTGAAAATCTGAACAAATTTTCATAAGTCCTTACTACTATGTAGAGAAAGGAATCAGGTAAATTTCCATGCAGAATAGAGATGAAAATTGACAGATTTATGTGCTGCTGTTGATAAAATCTCTGGGGTAGGACATAATTTTAAATAAAGGCCAGTCCCTTTCTTGAGGATAAATGCCTGTGTCCTTTATGAACCTTTCCTGTTTCATTCCAATCCAAAGAAAAGTAAAGCTTATATAAAACTGTGAAGTCTTTATTTTGAGCAAACCGAGTTTGCAGTGCTAAATGTTTCATTTGGTAGTACATGCCAGAAATATGAACGTTTCTTGAATCCATTTGACAGTGATGATTGGTTTTAAAATTATCACATTATGTCTTGATAAAGTTGGTAGCAGCACCATGTTCAGACATTTTCCTTTTGCAGCATTTCCTTTTCTGAAGTGACTGGTTAACCTAGTGCAAATAGGGACCGATCCCATAGGATCTGTGGCTAAAAGGCTATATTTGCAAAGGACATTTCCCATTGTAATGTAATGTAGCATCCTGAGGAATACAAACATTGATAGAGAAAAAAATATTTCATCAAGGAAAACAATTGATCAGTATTTAAGATAACAAAACCTGTGTGATACACTTGAAGATAGAAATATAAGGAAATAAGAACACTGATGTAGTCTTTTAACTAGAAATAGCAAGATCCACCTTCTGCTTTCACCTGTATTGCATTAAAAGTCAGCAATAAATCATCTGCAAAATACTACTACAGTAGATGGTTTTAATCTGGACCAACACAGGACAGTTTAGTTAAGCAAGTGTAGCAGCTCTACCAGATTTTTTGGATGACAGGAATGAATTAAATACAAGTGTTGAAGTTTGGGGATCCTTTGTTACATCTTAAATATATGCTAATAAGGTGAAGGGAAGTGAAGTTATGTCTATGACTGTTTCCTATTTGTAAAATCTCCTGAACTGCTACTTCATTTCTTGCTCGCAGTATACCCTGCAGGAGTTCAGACATTGTGAAGTTAGGTCATTGTAGGCAAGCAGACTACTCGAATGGTGAATGCTTCCACTCATTTTCTACTTGGTTTGCTCCTTGCATATTTTCTTATGGCAAAGATAAGCTTTTAGTAGTGGGTTGAGTCCTTTCTGAGAATAGAAAGGAGCCGGGTTCTGTTTTATTGGTGAGTACAGCATTGTCATTAATAATTAGACAAGTCAAAGCTGTAGAATTTTCATTACAGGTGATGAAATACAGAGAATGAAGGTGTTTTTTTTGTCAGACTGAAAAATGAATATGATAGACTGGAAGGTATTTCTTTTATAATAATTGACATCTATATATCAAAATGAAGTAATGCAGAAGTCTATTTTAAAATACAACTGGACTGCCTATCTTTAGTCAAGATACAGAAATTAATCTTTAAATGCCTGTAGTTCTCAGAAATCATGATGCTGCATGATCTCACTACAAGTCTTTGATCCTCTTAGCACAAATATTCTTTAAGTATTTGAACTGTGAATCCCTATCTTGCCCTTATCGATCTTGTTTCTTGCAGTTATTCATCTGCAGATGATACATTATATATTTAGAACATTTCCATTTCTTGATCAACATTTGTTGGTATAGGTGGTGTAATGAACTGGCTTTCATCAAAAAATACTCATCTCAATTTAAGTTGGTACTATTCTTCTCGAAGGTATAACAAGCATTCATATTGTATTGCATAATATCAAAGCAAGAAATTTAATTTCATGGGAAGTCAAGGAACTTTACTTCCTTAAAATGGTGATGCAATTCAGACAAAATTAAAAACTACGTGTATGTTTGAGCCTGTCTTTGCTTTTTCCAAATGGCTTTTTGTCAAGTACTTTAAATAAATTCATTAACGCGAGTTATTTTTGGGCAGCAGTAGTGGGTGTGTGTTTAAAGTCTTAATGGTGATGTATGATACTTGAGCTGCAAGTGTATGCCATCTTTTCATTAGCAGTTCTAACCTAAGACATAGTTTAGCATAAAAGAAAGAAAAAAAAGAAAGGTTGGACAGGGCTTGGAGCAACCTGGTCTAGTGGAAGGTGTCCCTGTCTGTGGCAGGCAATTGGAACTGGATGAGCTTTTAGGTTCCTTCCAACCCAAATCAGCCTGTGATTCTGTGACTCTATGAAACAAAATGAAAAAACCCCAAGCCTATGGTGTATTTATGATGGTGTATCCTAGGTTGTCCAAATGAGAAACTTTATTCTTGGTATTATTAAAAGAAACATTCTCACAACTTTATTGCAGAGGTTTATTTAATCATTTAGGTCAATATTTTTTATTCTGCTTGGTTTAATAAGTCGTAAGAGCAACATTTGTTTTCATGGGAAAGGTTAGATTGATATGTTTGACAGAAAACTGATGCCCTTTCCCAGCCTGAAGTTAGCACAACTGCAGTGTGCTGAAAAGATGAACATTTCCATTTTTCTCACTCTACCACCAGTGAGACTGTTGTAGATGTCAGGATTTGCGTCTAAACAGTAAACAAGGCTGAGCACGAGGGCCGTGAGCACAGTTGCGTTTTACACAAGTAAAAGCCCACAGGCATTATTTAACAACAGCATTTTGTAGGGTTTGTATATACAGCTACTTCTGGTTCTGCTTTTTGGCAAAAGCAGAGAGTGTGGGAGGAGAACAGCAACAAGGAAGATGAAAGCTATGGTAGTAAAATTATTCAAGTTTGATTCTTGACAGTGAACTATTTTACGTGTATTGATTAAGACATACAAAGGGGGTCGACGTTAGGAAGTGATGTTGGAATGTATAAAATAGTATTAGTGTAAATGTTAGATATATAACATGCTACCAGTGAGTAGTAACTAAGAATCATGAACGTATTTTCAAGATTTAGCACTGGAAAAGCATGCATAGCTAGTTAAAGTTTAGTGTGGAGGATTGGGCTGTAATTTAACTGTTCTCAGCATTTATTACAGGCAATGTATCTTGTCTGTACTGTGTTTTAGAACTTGTTAATTAACTTGTGCCTTGGAAATATATCAGCTAATATCTGACAAAGTCACCCTACACAGATCTGTAAATCTGCGATGGTGTGTAGTTCACAATGGTAAAAGCTAAAACATTCTGATATTTAAGCGTATGCTTCACCGTAAGCACTAGTTGCATTTGCTCAAGGGACCCTCTATTTATATATTTAATATTTATAGTGTATTTATTTAATTTTATAGCCTCTGTTTAATTTAGGAGTATTCTTGGTCAGAAAAACATTTTTTTGAGAAACAGTGCAAATGTGACTTGTGGGTTGCATATTTTCTTCCTGTTTCATTTTCAGTAGACATGGATAACAACTGTGAAAGGAATGATGAAGTAGGACCCATTATTTGCTTTCTGTGAAAACCTTCAGTATTGAATCTCAAATTATGGTGTCTTTCATCCATGTGAAGATTAAATCTTCCTAAGACACACAGAAAGTAATAATCAGGGAAGTTACCATAATAGCATCAGCTTCAGTCACTACATTATTATTTAATATTTTTCAGTTGCAATGTGTGCTGTTCTGGATATCAGTATCTGTAAAATTAAAAGTAAGTAAATATTTTAGTTTTAGAGCAGACATACCAAATAGAAACATGCTAGAGGATATTGATAGCTGGAATAAAAATGTCTACCAATCTACTGAATGCGTTAATAGCAAGGGAAGGGAGGGTTTTAGCTTAGCAAGGATCTGGTTGTCTTCAGACCATCAGTATATTTCTGGTTTATAACTGTCCATCATTCTCTCCACAGACTAAAAAGAGATGTTGAGGGAAAACTGTCTTTCTAGTTGAAATTTTTACTTTTTGAATTTCCCTTTATGTCATCTGTTTGGTTTGACACCAACTGCTGTAAAATCAGAACTCATCATAGCAGTATAGAGATTTTAATAAAAATGAACAGAAAATGTTTTAAGAATATGTTGTTATACTTCATATTTAAGTTTTAACAACTTTGATCTTTTTCCTTTTGGCAGTGCCAGAACGAAGAGATTCCCTTCTGGGTAGCCCAGATGTCATTGATACTGCTCCAAGAAGAAAACAAAGACAAAGGACAGCTAAGCCTGATAGCACAGGATCTAAGATGTCTTCTTATCAGACAGAACTGCCAGCCAAGGAAAAGTAAGCAGTTTTCAAACGTATTATTTTTTTTATATATATATATATATGTCAGAGGGGTTGTGGTTTTAGTTTTTTGAGTGTTTTCTTATGCAGTTTCATATTTCAGACCAAATATGCTTGTGTTGTGTTCTGCGTAGTCATTTGCAGTCATTTTACCCAACTTTGAATAGATGTGAATGATTGTCAGGCCAAATGACTAACTGATTTTAATACACCTCTAAAACGACAACTATAAAATTATTTTCTTTAATTGTCTTGTATAACTTTAAGCAAATAGATTGAAGCCTACTAAACTGATGTTCCGTAGGCTACCATATAACCCTGCAGGCAGAGAAGGACACATTTATAGCTGGTGTCAAACTAAGATGGACAGCTTCAGCTAAGTTGTGTCATCGAAAGTAGTATTATCATGAGTGTCTTTTTTCATGGTGAGGGTGGTAAAACACAGAAACAGCTTGTCTAGAGAGGTTGTAGATTCTCCATTTGTGGAAACATTCAAAACCCAGCCTGCTCTTGTTGAGGAGGGAGGTTGGACTGGGCAATCTCTAGAGGTGTCTTCCAGCCTCACCATCCTGTGAATCTAACTTTGTAATTTCAGTGGAAATTAATTCACAATACCATTTTTAGTAGACCAGAATAGATTTCTTTTGAAAATAAGATCAATGGGGAGAAAAGAGAATTCACTATTAAACATGAGGGGAGTGGAATTTATAACACTTAATAGAAGCCTTTTTCTTCTCATGTCACTCTTCTTGAAATATTTTCGCATGATCTGGGAGATGCTTAGTTGTGCATAGAATTAACTCGGAACCGCAATATGATTTGTGGCATTTTTTTCAAAAATTGATCTTTTTTTTTTTAAGGTCTATGGTAAGTTAGATTTGAAAATACTTGTTTTCCCCTTTTATCTGTAATATCCAATGGATAACTAAACAGACACGAACACAACTAGACTACAAAGACATTTCCCATGATAACAAAGATTTTTGTTTTAATCAGCACGAGAATTATCTTATTCTGACATAGAGGCTTTGCTGCTTGAGGCCAGCCAGGAATGTTTAATCTTACAATCCTATTTTATTAGTAAAAAAGTAAATGTATCTTTTTAGAGCAGCCCCCAAAAATGTCAAATTCTGCTCTTCTATTCTTTTAGAGTCTATGTTACAGTGAACAATGCTCTTTCTCCATTGTATGTAGTCAGTTTCACTTTGAGAGTCTGGGTGTGCTTGCCTGAAATATAATTTCACTCTTTTCAGTATTGATTGTTGAAGGACAACCTACAGAGGCAAATGATGGCAAAGGACTATACAGAGGCCTTGGGTTGGATAATCCTTAGTGTATGAGTATCTGAGTCCTGTGTGTAAGGGAATAATTAAGAGAATATTGATGGTTTTGGTTTAATTCCTTTAAGTAAGGCAAATTTTAGAAAAAACAGATCAACACTATATTTTTCATACTGTGCAATATATTTCTGATATGCTTTCAGTCAGAGCTGAATTTGAGAAGTGGTTCTTCTTCTTGGCTATAACATGCTTAGTCGTATTTTAAGGCTCGCCATATGGAACATCCATTCTATCAACCTCTATTCCTGTTTTTCATTTTGTGTTAAATATATACGAATTTTATTGTAAACAACAGCTTTGTACTGCAGATCACAACGTTGCTAGGCATGAAACATGCCTTCCAGTACTGTGAAGATCTATCTGGCAATGAAAGATCCATGTTTCTTTATGATACCTGGTGACTTCAGAAATCAAATGTGATGTGGCTTGACACTGGAATGTGGTTTTTAATCTTTTCTTTAGTTAAAAATACAGTGGTAGTGCTAGTTTTTTGATTAAATAAGCAGACATTAGATCTCCCCATTTATTTGGAACGTTACAAAAGCCAAACTGTAATAATTACCATTTTGCTGATCATTTTTCTCAGTGTCCCTGCTTAGTTCTTGGGCTTCAAACTTTGTCTTCAGTCTTTTGCAAGCTGCTAATCAAGCTTTCAGTCAACTTGCTTGGCCAATGATTTTCACCTTATAGCATGTCAAAGGAAGGGGGACGTTGAGTTAGTATCATAATCCAGTTTGCAAATAACAGATGTTTCTTTCTATGAAGCCTGTTCAATAAGGCTGGGTCTTACTGAACTGTACTGGCAGAGACAGGGTCCTACATAGTGTGAAAGGCTTTATCGTAACCTAATGATACATTGGGGTCCTGCCCAAATTTTTTTGCAGTATTGTGTCACTTCTTAGCAAAAAATTACTAATTCAAGCAAACCACCCCAGCCTGCTGGAGCGGTGGGGAGCTGGGCAGGAAGTTAACCTCTAAATTCTTTCGCCTTTGGAAATGCTCCATCACAAATATGGGAGATGTACAGCCCTTGAAAGCATGTCATGCTTTTCTGTTTGGCAGGAGGATCAAATGACAGATTGTGATCACATTTGCAAATGCACTAATGAATACTTATTTCTGAGCTTTCCTGCACAGACCTGCAGAAAGATTTGATTCCTTGCTTGTAATGTAAAGACTTCAAGGTGCTGTCACATAAAATTGTATCCCACAGTTCTTGCTTTAACAAATTAATGCTTATTTAGAATTATTTTCCATTTGCAAGTTTTGCTGACATCAGTGCTTCCTTCATGTTTGCCAGACAGTGAAAAAGCAGTTACAAACCAAACATCAAGAGCCTGATGCTGTCTTTGTATTGCTGCGTCTTAAGTCGATTGATACAAGATCCTAAATCAGAAAAAAAAAAATGCCTCTTTACTGAAGGAGGGCATCCAAGTTCTTATTTTCTTTTTGGCTTTCAGATATTTTTTTGAAAATAGAGTGATTTTCAACACAGTATTTGCTATCACATAATAGGAATTATGTCTTAATCTTCATATATTTCTCCCAAGATTTTGAAGCATGGTAAGAAAATACTGCGTATGCTTAGAGTTAAAAGCATCTAAAATAAATATAGTCATGAGAAAAGAAAGGACTCTATTTCCACAAATACTTTAGATTTATGGGTGTTGAGGCCAGTTGTGTAGCAATAATCTAGTTCTTTGGAATGAAAATATATTCTTAGATGTGCCCAAGAATACTGAGAAGAATGCAAATAAAAATCAGTTTAACATAGAAATTAGAGCAAAAGGAGTACTGCCTTTCTCATGCTTTATGTGTGGATGCAGTGTCAGGAGAAGGAATTGAATTGTATTTCTCTATATAGACGTCTACTATTACTGTGACAATTTATGCAAGCACTAAATCTACATTTTCAATGACACTTGGAAGCATGCTTTGGGTAATATTAAGCTTAGTGAAAGTAGTATAGATATGAGATCAGCAAAGAACTGAACTAGAATTTGTGGAACAAGCTTTGCTGAATGAACTGTTTAATTACTTGGTGAGATAAAGATGTCCTTTAGGTAAAGCAGAAATTCAGAATAATTAGTTGGTCAGTGAACTGCCAATATTCAGGTTTATCCAGTTCTCTAGCAGGTTGTTTTTAAAATCTGAGATACCCAATGAAAGGAAATGCTTCTTTAGGCAGACAGATGTTACTTACAGTGGATAACAGTCAACCTGTGGGTTGCAATTTACATGTTTTTAAAGTGTGATAAAGGATGGGTTTTAGAGTTCAAAACATGATTGAGTCAGGAAGTAAAATAAAATTACTCTGATTCCAGGAAACTGTGATGGTATTGGTAAAGCTTTGACTGTAACTTAGTATCTGGCAGTTTCCTAAGGTGCAAAGCAGAGATAACATGTAAGTCAAGTTAAGATGCAAATTCTACTTTTCATTATTTGCATTTCATACTTGAAGGAGAAAAATTAATAAGAGCAATCCCAATGCACGGTTAGAAATTATGTTTATTAATGCATTACCCAAATCTCTCATGGGACTGTATATGAGTAACACTAATAGCTATGTAGAATATGCATTCAGTATAGAGACTTAAGCTTATGGCTTGTCAGCCTGAATCCCATAAATAATTGGACGTTTCTATAATAATTTCACATTAAAAGTATTGGAACCTCTTTGAAAGAAGATAGTACTTACTGAAGATGTCAAATTTTTTAATATAATTTTATAAATTAATCACAGTCATTGAATACAGAATACTGTGTGTGTAGTATAATATGTGTAGCTTGTACAATCTGTAGTCACAGAGTACTGTGGAAGTCAACCAGTATTGCAATCTCTCTAACTAAAACAAAAGTAAATCAGCAAAAAGCTTCCTTTCTAGTACAGCCTGCAACTATCACTTTGTTTCCACAAGTAAAAATGTATCTTTCTGCTTTGGTTTATCATCAAAGTTATTTTTATTCAAAGAAGTAAAAAAGCAAACTCTTTCTTTTTCTGTGTGTTATTTCTTAATAAAGAATCTAGTGTTTTAGTCCTTGTTCATGATTATAATTCAGTTGACTGAGAAATAACAGGTATTATTTGGTTGCCTTTTCTATATAGAAATACATGTTTACACCAAGCACTGTGACTCTGACTTATTAGTTATTCCACATGTCAAAAACTTAAATTTTGTATGTATAAGTCCAGATTTGTACATTTGATGGTTTTGAGTTGTTTGGGATTTTTTTGGGGGGGATGGGTTGTTTTTTGTTTGTTGTTTGGGGTTTTTTTAATTCAAATTTGACTTTGCTTGCTTGTTAATTCTTGATTGATAAAACTGAGTGACTGTCAGAATCAGGCCTACATGTAAATTGAAGAAAGAGATGCTTTCCCTTAACTTCAGTGTGTTTGATTTTTCTGAAATACTGAGATGCAGTCATAGCCTCACTGAATTTGATAGGATCTTTGCCACTAGTAGTTTAAATCTTTCTTTTCTACATATGAATGCTACTTTTTCAGAGAGCTCCAAGTGTTCAGCGTATAGCTAGGAGTCCTCATAAACATCTGTATGAAGTTTAAAATATCAAACAACCCAACACATTTTCATGCTGTCATCTGTTTCTGTTTCTTCTCTCATGTCTTTTCTTCCTACAGACTTTGTAGGTATATATAATTTATTTGAAAAGAAAGCTCTTAGCATTATATTTCAGTACAATAGTAAGCTGGACTCGCCTTTCTTTTGATAACCTTCCACCCCTTCAAAAGCACTCAAAGCCTGTGGTGCGCCAGGATTACCCTGGGGATCATCTCTCTGCATTTGTTTAATTTATTGCTTGTGGTTCTCATTTTAAAGCCCTCATGCAAGGTTTATTTTAAATGTGATTTGCCACCACCAGTGATTCAGGTAGCAAAAAATGTAGATTTGTCCTGGAATTTGGCATTTTCAGAAGGTTACACACAGACATTGGCATTACCATCTCACACAACAAGTAGATCTTTTTCATGAAGGTTTAACCAAATGAAATTTGGATTCCACTAAAAATTATACAATAACATGGCCCAGAGTGGGTAGAATGTTTATACCACAGTTACCCCCTTTTAAAAAGGGACATAGGTGAGAGTTCATGTTGACATGTCATTTTTTTATTCATTAAGTGTATTTATTTAATACAATCAATTGGAGGGAGCTTGCAGAGCCTTGCATGGTGTGACAAAGCTCTGTGATCACTGGTATATCAGTGAATCAATGTAGTGTCTAGGTACAGGAGTGATAAGTTCATTCCTGCCATAATAAATGTATGGAATGCAATGTCTAGGAGCTTTTTATACTTAACTTATTAAGGCTGAAATGTAAACAGGTTAAGAAATATCTTAGAAGTGGACAGTTGAGATTGTAATGTGAGAATGAAATAAATTTTTTAATTAAGTCTTTTGTGTTTCATACCCGTGTTGAGTGACTTGTGGCTATGCAAAAATGGGTGTTGTCAGAGGAAAAAAGGATAGAAGCCTTTGACTAAAATGCATAGCAATATTTGCAATAAGAAGTTGCCAAAAAAATTGAATATTCAACTGGGAAGACTAAGGCAGATATAAATATAACATAGGGCAGTTGCTTTTTTTGTGGTGGCCACCCTGGCTTTCTGTGAGGCCTAATTATCTGAGTAGCAGATACCATCCTTGTTGGAAGGGATGATTTATTTCCATGGGAAGTGCAAGGAATTAGTACCTGCAATCACCATTGCTCCTGACTCCCCAGGGAAAGATGGGAAAATATGAAGGCTGAAAGCCCAGGGCAGGGAAAAATTAACATAATTTGCTGACCTCTGAGGCTGCAATTTCTCCTGGGCAAAGTCACTCAGCTCTTTAGTTTGGAGCACATCTCACCAGTTCTTGTCACTAATAATAGCCTAATAATTGACTGCCGATGGAGAAGCTATTACTCAGGAAGACTGACACGGCTCTGTCCTGTATTTTCTTAGGCCATATTCTTTAAAGCAGAATTTCATCTCTGTGACAATTCTGGTGAGATATATGCCTCAAATCATTAATTTATCATGTATTTTGTTGAAATTGGTAGCTGCTATAAGAGGATCATTTACAAAAATGGAAACTGTATCCTCTTCCATAACCTTTCTGGTAAATATTGGTTGGATTTCTTTCTGACAAAGTTTTTACACTGGAATGATGTTTGAACTATATTTTCTATTTTAAGCCTCTCATGTCAGTTGTAGGTTGGTACAGTTTAATTTATCACGCTATGTATTAGTTTTGTTAAATATTGTTATCCTGGCTGGGATATGTGGGAGGCAAAAGAATTGCTCCTCAGCAGTACATTACAGTAAGGAGGAGGAAAGATTGAGTGTGGTTGAGCGAACCGGCAGTGCTGAAATATTTGTTGGCTTTTGCTGTAGATCAACATACAATATTTACAGCCTTTTAGGGGGAGGGTGGGCAGTAAGAGAGGGAGATTGCATTAAAAACAACAAAGAAGGGAATATTTAAAATTCCTTGTACAACCTTGTGATTCCTGTATGGCAGCAAATGTTCACTCTCTTTCTGAATGCTTCTGTAAAGGGTTTTTGGTGATCATGTCAATTAAACCTCCATTTCCTAAAGCAACTCGTCAGGCAGAATTATTTTCAAGTTACTTTTAATAGGAAAAAGCAGGTAATGTAGACGTCTAAGATTTTGATTATACACATTGGCAGGAGATTAAACCTCGACTGAGCCTAAGTAACCATGCTTGCCAGCTTAGTCCTGGTGTCAAAGATAGGCAGCATGAAGAGAATGAGATGAGAACTTGGCTATATTAATGAGGTAAAGCTTCCTCAAATATCTGTTTTTATTGTTTAGACTGATCATGAAGTAGGTATTTTTTACTGGATTAAATTAGAGTATTCCATATAGCATAACTGTCTGTGAAGACCAGTAATTCCTTAACTCATTATGGATCCCAGAAAATGCTTTGTGACACAAAAATGCACCAAAACTCAGGATTTAAGAGATGATTTCATGAACACTTGCAAATTCTTCTGCTCCTCTGAGGTGATTTTTCAGCTTCTGCTCAGTTCAGTGCACTGTTCAAAGGTCAGATTCACTACATGATGCTATTAATCTTCTTATTTTTATTTGTATTTTCCCTTTTTCTGCACTTTGTACCAATGAATCATCCTTTCTTCCTCCTTCTGCCCCCCTAAAAGTGTCCCTCCTCAGTAAAGCAGGGCTAAAAAGCTATCACTAAGAACTAGCAACACTTTTCAATTTCTTTATGCTAAAATAAGTAGTTAATCCTGTTTAAAACCCACAGAACTATATCCATGGAACTTGTCTGTTCCAAAGTCACTGTTTTTGAAATAGTGAAGGCTGTGCCTAGATTGACTGTTTTCACCTGTTTCATTTCACTGTTTCCTGTCAAGTGTGAAGACCTACATCCAGCCAGTAAGAAATCTTATAGCAGACTTAAGTGACGTGCTAAACCTACCATATATAATATGTAATACGGAGTACATTCAGTAACAATTTCCATGTCTTTCTCTTCATCCCCGTGTATGTCGTTTATGGCAGGTTCATTAGATTTACTGTTTTATAGTTGCCAAGGATGCTGTTGAAACTAAGATACAGATACCAGAACATTTTCCGTTCCACAATGCTTGAAATGAAGTGCAAAAACATGAGAAAACCAAGAAGAAAAGGGCTCCAAGTAAACAGATTTGTCCTGAGTTTTGTTTCAATCCTGTACCTTATGCCTCATGAAGCAGGTTGATCTTTCAAAGGGACTTGGAGGAGAAGCAAGAAAAGGTCTAGTGGGTACAGAAAACGGTGAGGGATGACAGTAGGCACTATTGCTGAGCAGTCAGATGAGAGGGGACATGGTGAGAGCCCATGATTTGTGCATTGTTTTCCTATTTATCACTTACATGTTTCCCCAAAGCAGTACATTAAGCACTTGAAGTCCATGACAGTGGAATTTCAGTAATATGTAGAGCGTCCCCAAGTCTGGTCTATATGGATAAATATTCATAAGTTTATACACTGCGACTAATACATACGGTATGAGCAAATGCAGTTTCATGGGTGGTTGAGAGGACTCATCTGTTTCTGTCAGCTTGCATCAGGATTCAGCAAGACATTAATCAGTATCCTTTTGATGAGTTCTGCCATCTGTGGGAGGATATATCACACATTCTTATGTATCAGTCTAAAAACTCATAGAGTAGGAGAAAAAGGGTTGGACAAATTTCACAGTGTGTCTCTCAAAATAATTTAACTACCATTTCAGGCTCCCTGAACATAAATAAAAACAAGAGCTTATTAGAAGCTGCAGGAGGTACAGAAATAGATTAATACAATCCTTGTTTACACAGAATATTGATGGAGGATTTCCTTGATTATTTAATAACGCTTAAAATATCCTTTAGTTTATTCAGCCTATTCCTACAATTTTCATCTAGCTATTGCAAGCTTGTACCTATGAATAGTAATTTAAAAATTAATTACATGCTTGTATTTTCTTCAGATTAAGTGTATAGCAACTATTGAAAGTGGACTTGATATAAAACTGAAGGAAAATGGTCAGTATTCAAAAATGATCAATGAAAGAGATGTTGTAATGCATATTGAGTAACAAAAGTGAGATAAAATAAAAGGCTCTTCAACATGAACTCAGTGATTCAAAAGACATCAAGTGCTAAGGTGAATTCAAGTCTCACAACAGTATATTCATTGACATGAATATTTCATCCTGTATGTTTAGAATGAACATAGTAATAATGACTAAAACTGAGGAAAAGGGACAAAAGTGCACATAAACACCACTATTTGATAAAGGTAGGTTTCATTCTAGAATTCATTCTAGAAATAGCTAATATTTCTAATACGCTTCTTGAAAAGCTGATAATTACTCATGAGTATAGAAATAAATGTTTTGTATACCATTTCTACCATTTATGTAGATATCAAAGAGAATTTGACATCAAAGTAAGAGACCCATCTGTTAAATTGAAAGATGGTACCATCTAGCCTTATGTTTCTCTAGAAAAGGTAGAGAATGTACTTAACTTGAGAGAAGAATTTGTGAGGTTGTTGAAAAAGGTGGTGATTGTAGAAAATTTTTGAAAGAAATTTTGTTGAAGTTTTAGAACATCTATTCACAGAGAGTATGTCACTGAATTTAACAGTAGTTTGGGAAAAAGATGAATTTTTTTTTTCCATATTGAGGAGTTAGCCACATACTATTTAAAATCATCAGGTTCTGAATTATTATTCAGCCACAGGAAGAAAACTATTATCAACATTAATTCTCTGCAATTTGCTCAATCCACCCCCCAGATTCTTAAGACACACTTTAGCATATTTTCACAAAGGTTACTTATTGCTCAGAGAGGAATATGGAACATTGTTCATCACTTCAATGTTCCAGTGCAATTTGCTGAACTTTGAAGTTGCACAAGTGTAAAACTGAAGTGAAGTGATGATAAATCATGTCATTTAGTTTCTAGTGGTGATGGGAAAAATCGAGACTATTATTACTTTTGCCTCTTTGGAGTTTTTGCCATGATAACTATAAAACTACCTAATCAAAATTCTACTTTTACTAAAGTATCCTGAAAAAAATATGTTTTTGTGAAGAAACTCTTCAAGCCTTTAAGTTAAAATACACCACTATATACTAAAACATTTTTTCAAATAGTATACCTACTGGGTTTGCTGTTGATAACAAATAGAAAATTACTCTTCTGCTCAGGAGCTTTATCATTTTAAGCTGTACTGAAACATTTGTTAAGAATCCCTTGGTCTGTAAATACTCCCTTTTAGTTATTTATCTGTGTAGCTGGAGCATTGCCTGAAAATGTTTGGTCAGGAAAAAAAACCACAGATTATACCCAGTTGTGTTGATGAAATCCAAAGTGATAGACTCTGAACAGCTATTTCAGTTAAAGTAAAACCAGATTTGAAAACACAAACAGAAGATCTCCAAATACAAATAAAATATCATCAGGGGGATACAACGAGTTCCCTGTTGGCTTCTTAATGAATACTTTGTTAGCTCCAGATTCAAAGTTTTTAAAAAAGCCAAAGCATCAACTTTACTCAGAGTGATCCCCAAGCTAGTGTAAGCAAAACTTAAAAACCAGTATCCCCCAACCAGTGATAATGATGTGGGAGAGAAGCAAGGTAAAGAACAGGAGCAGAAGGGAGCAAACCAGTTTCTACATCATATGCCAAGTTTGTGCAACTTACCATCAGGGTACACAGTCTATTTCCCAAAGCTGGAAGCAACAGTGGTTAGCTTGGCCAACAAGCCACTGAGGAACAATGTCTTGTTTGCCCCTTTACAAGTAGATGATGGTTGATGAGTCTAAACAC
Organism: Nestor notabilis; assembly: GCF_000696875.1. Classification (NCBI taxonomy): domain Eukaryota; kingdom Metazoa; phylum Chordata; class Aves; order Psittaciformes; family Psittacidae; genus Nestor; species Nestor notabilis. The sequence continues at coordinate 80,715 of NW_009931549.1, read as the reverse complement.
AGATAGTACTTACTTATCTGGGCTGCCCATGGGTTCAGGTTTAGCGCTACTAGCCAAACAAGCAGCATGACCACAGCTCTTATGATATGCTTAAAGTCACACCACATTGGTTTTATCATAGAATCACAGGGTGGTTTGGGCTGGAAGGGACCTTGGAGCTCGTACAGTTCCAAACCCCTGCCATGGGCAGGGACACCTTCCACTAGACCAGGTTGCTCCAAGCCCCGTCCAGCCTGGCCTTGAACACTGGCAGGGACAGGGTATTTTCCATTTAGCACCTTTGGTTGGGCGGTAGCTGAAAGCACACAAGTGGGAAGGTAATCATAGACTCACGGAATCATAGAACAGTTTGGGTTGGAAGGGACCTTCAAAGGCGATGAGCAGGGACATCTTCAACTAGATCAGGTTGCTCAGAATCATATCCAGCCTGACCTTGAATGTCTCCAGAGTCTTCTCCAGGCTGAACAACCCCAACTCTCGCAGCCTTTCTTCAAAGGAGAGGTGCTCCATGGACATGATTGTTTTGCAGTAGGAGAGTGAAGAAATCAGAAATGTTATGGACACAGCAGGGGACTTTAGAAAATTATATCAAGACATTGAAATAAATAGGACCGGGACTGTAAGAGCTGGAGGGTGTGTAACAACATGGGGTTTAGTGATAGAGGGATATAGTGTTGCCCAACTGAGTCTTTATTCACTCTTTTGTGTAAGAAATTTCAGCCTTTTATTTGTCTTCCTGCTTTCTCGTATACAGCGTAACACTTGAGAGGCATATAATGATGGCCTTCTACATGCCTGATATGCATCTACACCTTTTTTGCTCTAAATAATACCAAATCAACCATCACATCTTAAGACAAAATTACGAATGCTCGTAAAGACTGTTTATTCAGTATGACTTGGTGCAGGATGTTGCCAGAGGCCACAATCCCAAGATCACACTGTTTCTATAATGAAATTATTTGCAAAGTTGGGATGTTTCTGGTGCTGTTATAACCTTTTCTTAGGCTAGATTTACAAAAAAGTCAGTGTTTCATGTTACCCTAAGACAATGTTTGCCAGACACACCTTTTTTCACGGTTTCTTGCACACCACTCCCAGTTCTGCACTGACTTCTCTGTCCTGACTTGTTCTCCTTTTTTCCAGGCTAAAAAGGTACAACTTATTTCTGCATTACTTCTAACATTTCCATTGCTGAGGTCCCTTTGTAAAACCAGCTTATATGTGGATAGGCCATATTGAATATGGTGATATGTGTCATTGGCCTGTATATCTTCTGGTTAGCGTTTTAAAGACTATTTTTATCTAACAAGATAAAGAAATTACCTGCCTTTTTGGAGCATTGAAAGTGCTTTTCAGGAGCTTTGAAAGTTACCCCAACTTTCTAAATCGGTGACAACTCTCCTTTAAGAATGAATTTAAGCCACACTGAGTGCTTGAGGATTTTCCAGACACCATTTGAGTTTAATGATTCCAAAGGATAAATTTCTATTCAGTAGAGAAATATGCAAGTGAAATAAAATGGTAATTTGAGGGACATCTGTGTTAATAAAGCTCAGTATCAGTTTTTATATATGTTAAACAGTCTTGAATATTATTGGCCAAGTAAGTTTGCATATTCTATGCAATCCTTTCACATCCTGAATCTAAGCTGGGTCTTCGTGTATTTGTTTCATATCTTCA